>NC_079389.1:25478887-25506387 GCF_029220125.1 Pseudoliparis swirei
GTTGACCTAAGAGACTTATAGAGCAGCCTGATAAGGAGTTGACCTAAGAGACTTATAGAGCAGCCTGATAATAAGGAGTTGACTTATGAGATTTATTATTTTGATCGATAGATATAATTGAGTATCATCTGCATAACAATGAAAGTTTATGGAGTGTTTTTGATAATATTTCCTAAAGGAAGCATGAATAAGGTCAATGAGAGAGGTCCAAGGACAGAACCTTGTGGAACTCCATGACTAACGGTGGTCATCGACGCTAAGGTCTAACAAGACCAGAACAGAGAGGAGTCCTCGATATACATATGTAAATATATATATATATAAATACAATTATATGTATACATACAAATATGTATGTATATAGCATATTTATTATATATATATACACAAACATTTGTTTTTTACACAATATATATACAATTGTGTGTATGATTATTTTATTTTAAATTGTGTTTATATATATATATATATATATATATATATATACACACGCACACAATTCAAAATAAAATAATTATATTGAAATGATAACTACAGAGCAGGGTTGTCATAATTGTTTGGACTGAAAAAACTCCTGAGCAAGAACAGCTGATGTGGTGACGTCAAGTCCTCTGGAGTCTGGACTCCCAAGACCAGACCCCAGAGGACACCCAAGACCAGGACCCAGAGGACACCCAAGACCAGGACCCAGAGGACACACCCAAGACCAGGAGCCAGAGGACACCCAAGACCAGGACCCAGAGGACACCCAAGACCAGGACCCAGAGGACACCCAAGACCAGGAGCCAGAGGACACCCAAGACCAGGAGCCAGAGGACACCCAAGACCAGGAACCAGAGGACACCCAAGACCAGGAGCCAGAGGACACCCAATACCAGGACCCAGAGGAAACCCAAGACCAGGACCCAGAGGACACCCAAGACCAGACCCCAGAGGACACCCAAGACCAGGACCCAGAGGACACCCAAGACCAGACCCCAGAGGACACCCAAGACCAGGACCCAGAGGACACCCAAGACCAGACCCCAGAGGACACCCAAGACCAGGACCCAGAGGACACCCAAGACCAGGACCCAGAGGACACCCAAGACCAGGACCCAGAGGACGGTCTTTCTGGTCTTTCTACCTTCTGTGCATTTTCTACCTGTGAGGCGAGACTACTGACTACTTGGATCCTGCTAAGTGTCTTCTTTAAATTAGTTTATCTGCTGAGTTACTGTTGTATTTGTTGTTTAGAGCTGCTGGATTGTTGGTCTGTACTGTTTTAGGATTTGTTTTGGTAGAGAGGTGTGTCCTGATTACTGACACCTGAATCTTCACTGATTGGATGAGCGCTCATCACCTGGTTTCAATTGAGTGTCATTTGAATACCAACGAGCAAGGGGTGGTGTCAACGCGGCTGGAGGTAATTGGCACCAACTTTGGCTCATAACCAGATCGGGTCTTTAGCGTCAGCTGTAGCGTCATCGGACGAAGACTCGGAGGACAAAGACATAGGAGTCTTCCGTTGGAGTCAAGACTCGGAGGACAAAGACATAGGAGTCTTCCGTTGGAGTCTTCGTGGGTGGCTGTGTATTCCACCATTTAGTGAATATGTGTGTCCTTTCCATACCTGTGCGTATCTTGTTAAGAGAGACGCGTACGTGAACCGATTCGGTCGCCTCGGGTGGGAGACGAAAAGAAAAGTCACGCCGCTTCTTCTCGTGTAGGGGAACCGGGGGAGGAGAGGAGCGGGGGGGGGAACGAGACGGGAGAGGAGAGATGGAGAGGAAGGGGAAAGGTTTGAGGTGCGAGTCGGCTCACACCGGGTACTTTATTGAGGGAAATAATCGTGCTCTAAGGACAGACGTGTAGCAAACTGTCGTAAAAGCACGTCGGCGGCGCCCAGGCGAGCGCCACCGCACTGCTAACCTGTCGCACTGGAGAGGACGCGGGTCCACGGGTCACGATGCCCGTCCTCTCTTCTGAAGATCGCCCCGGTCACGGTATCCTCGCCTTGCGCTTCGAGGGGGAGAGGGAAACTCGAGCGAGGGCGAAGACCGAGTTAAGGGGGTTAGGAGGCGGAGATCAGTAACTCCCTCTATATGATTCTGCGATCGTTCGGGCCTGATGAGCGACGCGCGGGCACCTCGACAGTGGTTGCTGTTTGGCTCGGCGCGCGACACCCCTACATGATGTCAGATCGATCTCCGCGGAGAGAAACGCTGTTTCTTCAATTATCGGGTCTCACCCCAACACGCTCGAGGGTACCAGGCTCGTAGAGCGGCCGGGGGGACACTTAGTAATATTCTATTTTTAGGACGTCCTCCGCGACGAGGACTCGGTGTTACGAGTCCCTCTCTTGGTCCCAGAACCAACCACGGCTCGGCCGAGAGACGGAGGTCTACCGGCTGCAGCGATATCTCTCTTTAGTACAAAATGTCAGTTACCAGTGTGTGAGGAATCAGTATGTGCCCTGAGTGACGGAGGTCAGTGGGTGTAGCCGTGCAGAAGTCGCTCAGACTCACCTCGGGGGCGGCGGGGGTCCGCCTCGGGTCTCCGCCTTTGGTCTCCTCGGGTGGGTCGACAGGTGAAGAAATAGGTCTCACAAAAAAGTAGGTCCACAAACCGAATGTAAAGTTTAAGACTGCAAGGCAGCCAAGTATTTTATTCAAAAAAAAGAAGAAAGAAATAAACAAAGTACAATTACAAGTGAGTTCCCTCACGGGAGCCAGACGCAAAAGTCACAAAAACTCAAAAACTCTCTTTTCCTTCAGCCCCCTCTTTCCTCTGTTCGTCACTTTTATACCCTCGTCTCCTCCCACTTTTACCGGATATCCGTCCCTCTTTGGGGTGCTGATGGGGGGTTCAGCCCCCCCCCCCCTCTCTTCCTGAGAGGTTCTGGAGAGACTCTCTGTCCCACATCAAAGAGGGGGACCGTTGTCTTAGCTGGTTTAGATGAGCTCGGTCACCTCGGTGACCTGTCTCCGGGTGTCTCCTCTTATCTCTCAGGCACTTAGGGTACCCTCTTTATGATCCTTTCCGACTTGGTGAGACTTCCCGATGCCAGTGGCATCAAACACACTCTAACCGGGTGTCAGGATACAGAACATATTGGGAGACATATATTACATTATCATATCAAAGACCATTGATCTACAGGCAGGTTAACACACATGAATCCAGGCTTGTGTTTATTCACTTCGTAGTAACATCCTCTTGGGCCCATATGGTCAGGATATGGGCTCCGAACACACAATCAAACAGGTCTTCATTTGAATATCACAAGAGGTGCCATGGTTACCTCTCGTGTCGAGCCGGTTGTAAACGCCTCCGCTGACCCCTCAGGACCCCTGTTCTCTTCGCACCTGGCCCTCTGCTTATTGTCCTAGCGATGGCCTCGACGCTTTTATTTGATCCTACAGCCACTCTCCCCGTCGGCCTGATGGATTCCTTGTTGCTTTCCTGTTGTTGTAGTCTAATGGAACTGGGGTCCCCTTTGATCTGTTTTATTACTAACATTCCGCATTCGCTCTTTCCCGGCCTGGTCTACGGATCCTCTTGCTAATCCCAGAAAAATTCGCATTTATTTGTCCCCCTTCTAACAATCTCTACTCGTAGTTACTATAGGACTCGTTCATTCACGTACCGGAACCCCTCCTCGGTTATCCTTCCTATCCGTTCTACTCACACCCAGTGTAACGGAGGTGGAACGGGCACGGAAGAACTTGACTCAGATGGTGTATTTTCCCAATACTTATTTATTCTGCAGGAGAGAGCAGAACACACACAATTTCCTTCTGGTCTGTCTCTGTACTTCCGCTTCCTTCAGCAATACAAAGCCATTGTGAGGGGAAGACGGACTCCGGAGCAGGAAGTACAACAGAGATGGAAAGCAATTTCTGCAGGAAACAGATTTTTTAAAATAACGGTAAATAAAAATAGCTCATTAAAATAAAATTCACAAACACGCAACAATATCGTTGAACAACAAACAAAAATAAAATACAATACATTGAAAACAAGAAATGACAGAATGCATTTCTGACTCCGTTACATTCACCCCCACTGAATTTTATCAAACATGAGCACTGACTACAGAGTGCACGCCAAAGAAAACATTACAGGTTGACAATTTACCAAGGGCCAACATTAAGGAAACCAACATAAAATGTATCCCATAAGAATGAAGTGGTACGAGAGCAGTGCTTGCCTCTCAACCCAACAACTGGCAATGGGATGCCTTGTACACCCCACAAGACCCACACACAAAGTGCAGTGCAATACTGGCCCATGACATAAGGAAAACAGAACAGTGGGACATTATACTAATACAACACTTTCCAGACCCATAAAGGCATAAGCTACCGGCTTATGGTTTTAAAAAGTAAAAATCTGGAATATGGAGTTGCAAACAGCTCCAACATTGAGCTACTCCTGGACAACATCCTGCCTGGATATGGTCTGTATAAGCCTGTTCACAGGATTAATTATGCGACCAAATCTTGACCTGACCTGTGCATTAAAACGACCAGAGTGTGCGGGTGAGACCTCAACCACAGTTTGCAAAGTGTCAGATGTGTTGTCCGTCTGTGTCGTGGTGTCAAGATAAAAGTCTGACTGTCTCACATCTGCTGAGACATCTGCAGCAGTCAAAGGGCAAGAATCACCAGTCACAGACTGATCAGTTGTGTGGTCCTCATGTGAGATAGCTGTGTTCTGGAGGTCAGAAGTAACACTCGTCATGTCAGCAGTATCCGCCTCAGCTAGACTTGGCACAGACAACTGAGTAATCCATTCAATGGTTCTCCTCTCCGAATCCACAGGCACCGCATCAGTCAAGATGCCCTGTCCATCTTCCACAGTTACAGGAGGTTCTCTGTCACTTCCAGTGTCAAAGCTTTCACTAGCCACACTGCGAGGCTCACTCCCTCTCCCAGGCACTTCTTCTGCCTCACCACCATCATCCCCTGAAGCTGAGGATCCTGTAACTAGCAGGGATGAAGCCAGGTCAGACATTTCACATGTGTCCCCTACAGGAAGGAAATTAACCTGCATCAGCAAGTTCCTGTGGATCACCTTCTCCCGTCCAGTGACTGTGTCGCGGATTCTGTATGTGTGTGTCTCCGTATTTACGTCCACCACAGTGTAGACGGTTGAGTCCCACCTGTCAGCAAGCTTCTTTTTACCTCTTTCCTTTCTGTTGGCCAGGAGCACCCTGTCACCGATCATGATATTGGGTCCCTTTACTCTCCTGTTGTACAACCGAGCATGTCGATTCTGCTCTTTTGTAGCATGGACCTGAGCAATCTTCATTGCTTCTTTCAGGTCGTCAGCGAGACTCGCCACATACTTCTCATAGCTCATCATGGCAGAGTCATGAAGAACAGTACGAAAGAGGACATCAACAGGCAGGCGGGGGATCCGGCCAAACATGAGGTAGAAGGGAGGATAACCTGTCGTCTCATGTTCCGTGCAGTTATACATGAACGTCAGAGTCTGTAAGCGTCGAGGCCAGTCAGCCTTCTCTTCAGGAGGCAGCGCTCGAATCATGCCACCCAGGGTCTGATTGAAACGTTCCACACTCCCATTCCCCATTGGGTGATAGGGGGTTGTGTGCGATTTCTTGACACCCGAGACCCTGAGAAGCTCACTAATCAGCAGACTCTCAAAGTTAGCACCTTGATCACTATGGATCCTTTCCGGGAATCCAAAGACACAGAAGTATCGGTCCCATAGAACCCTAGCCACCTGTTTAGCCGTTTGGTCTTTACATGGAAACGCTTGAGCCATCCTCGTGAAATGATCAGTTATCACCAAAACATCGACAGATCTGTTTCTGGAGTCCTCAGCCGACCAAAAGTCAATGCAGACCAACTCCAGTGGTCGGGTTGTCTTTATGCTTTCCAGGGGGGCTCGTCCTTCAGGCTCGACTGTCTTGCTTACGATGCATCGCTGACAATGACTAACATAGTCTCTTACATCCCTGTCGAGGTTTGGCCAGAAAAACCTTTGTCTCGCCAAGCTGAGGCTCCTGGACTGAGCTTGATGTCCGGCTTTATCGTGAATCCCCTGCAGAACCTCAGTCTTCAGTGAGTCAGGGACAACGTATTGGAACCGCTTTGCTTTGGTCTTCTGATCCCTTGAAATCCTGTACAACACACCATCCTTCACGGTCAGCCTATCCCAGTGTTTCAGGTACCTCATGACCAAGACAGACTCATTGAATCTTTCTCTCCTAGAAGGCCTCCGATGTCTCTCGACATAGGACAGCACACGAGAGGGTTCTATCCTCCGACTGCTTATCACAGAGGTCTTTCACGGTGTAAGCAGGCAAGGCGTCTAGTCCAGGCGGAACCAACTGAGGTAAGTGCTGCAACACCTCAACAGCACGGGCTCTCGGACCAACATCCCACTCAATGTGTGACTGTAGTACAGCGGACACGTCCTCCTTCGCCACAGACTGACTGTGCATGCGCAGCGGACTGGATGCAGACTGGGCATGGGCATCGTTACTCCGAGTGGAGGGCTCCCTGTCATGACTGGATGAGCGAAAGGCATTTTGGACTGAGAAACTTGACATCCTTGACTTCGGCAAGGAGACCAGCATAGGGCTCAGCGAGCAGCCTGTGGCCAACACTCGCTTTGACAAACGGCACACGGCTCAGGGCATCAGCTACGATGTTCTGTGGGCCCGGAACATACTTGATGTCAAAGTCGTAACTTGCCAACTTGGCCACCCAGCGTTGCTCACAACAATCTAGCTTTGGCTTTGTCAGAATGTGAGTCAACGGGTTGTTATCGGTCCAGACAGTGAATTTGTGGCCTTTCAGCCAGTGACTGAACTTTTCGCAGACTGACCATTTTAAGGCTAGAAACTCCAACCGATGAGCTGGATAGTTCTTTTGGGACCGAGATAACGACTTGCCGGCAAAAGCAATGGGCCTGGCTCGTGCGTCACCCTCCTGAATTTGAGACAGAACCGCACCTAGACCATCCAGGGATGCATCAGTTGACAGCATGAAGGGACGGTTGAAATCGGGGTGAGCCAAGACAACACAGTGGACCAGTGAAGCTTTCAGACTTTCAAAAGCCTGTCCCTGCTCCGGTGTCCAATCAGTCGCATACAGCTTCCTGCTCGACAGTTTGTTTTTGTTGTTTACCTTTCTCTTCGCACCTTTCAATAGGTCAAACAGCGGCTTGGCCATTGCAGAGTAACCGGGCATGAAGTGTTGATAGTAGTTTACCATCCCCAAGAAGGACCGTATGCGCTGGGACGGAGTCACGCCATCAGGCTCCATGAGATCAGTGCTCGTCATGTTGGTGATGCTCTCAACCTTGCTGGGGTCTGTTGAAACACCACTCTCATCAACAATATGGCCAAGAAACTTTACAGACCTCCTGAGGAAGAAGCACTTTTTGGGGGCTAACTTCAAGTTGTGTCTACGCAGCCTCTTAAACACCGTCTCCAGGCGCAGCAAGGCAGTCTCCTCATCAGGTGCATACACCAGCAAGTCATCCAAGTAGCATAAGAGACTCAAATAATTTTGGTCACCAAAAATGCTTGTCATCATGCGCATAAAACTCCCGGGACTGTTACAGAGGCCCTGCGGCAGACGGTTGTACTCATACAGGCCCATGGGAGTGGTGAAGGCAGAGTATTTCCTGTCATCCTCGTGGAGTGGCATATTGTAAAACCCGGAGGTCAGATCCATTGTGCTGAAAAGGCAGTTCCCCCCTAGCGCTGCCAAACAATCTGCCTGGTGGGGAAGAGGATGAGCATCCTTCAGTGTCCTTTTATTCAACCATCGAAAATCCGTACAGATGCGGAGATCTCCGTTTTTCTTCCACACAAGCACCAATGGTGAAGCGTATTCACTGGTTGACTTTCTGATGATCTCTTTTTCCTCCATCTCGCTCAGTACCTGATGCAGCTTTTGGTACTGGCCAGGGGGCACTCTCCTGTATGGGAGTCTGAATGGCCTGTTATCCGACAGGTGTATGCGATGAACGAAGTCTTTTGCCTCTCCACAATCAAGATGGTGGCGTGAAAAGATGTCCTCATACTGCATCACAAGGTCAGCCATCCTCTTCTTACTGTCCACAGACACTTCACACGACTCAACGTCAACAGTACTAAGCCCAATTGAGCCAAGCATTTCTTTGGAAGAGTCTGCGTGAGCAGCAGGAGGCACGGCTGATTGGGTGCAGCCAGCCAGGGGAACCTCTGTCTGTTCAGCAACATCCATGTCCTCAAGCGCTGCACACGTATAGACATCAGCCAACTTTGCATTTCGCCTCAAGAGCACAGGTCTGTCAGATGTATTGATGAGCTTCAGCGGAACCTGCCTCTCTCCCCAAAGTGTCGTCACAATCTTTGCGACCAGAACACCCCTGGGAGCTGAGCGGGATGAAGTGGGCTCTGTCATGACGGTGCTACCTGGGGAGATAACAGTGTTTTTGGGTAGTTTTCCCCAGATGAGATATTCACGGCCAGGCTCAAGGTAGGTGGCTGAGTTACATCTGACTGTACCGACCTTGTCAGGAACATCTCCACCTTTCCATGGGCTCAGACCTGAGAGCATGGACAGAAAACTTTCAGTGTCCGAGTCTTTGTCTGGGCAAGGGCCAGATACAGTCTTCCAATAGGACTTGCAGAGTTTAGACTGGCGCAAGACGTGTTTTATAACATTGGTCCCTATAATCAACTCATCATGCTGTCCAGGGACAACAAGTGTTGGAACAAACATCTTAGAACCGTACACTTCCATCTCCACACCAAAAGCACACTTGGGCCTAACACGAAGTCCACCACATCCAACAAGGACTACATTGACATCAATTTGTTCTTGGTCAGTTATCACTCCAGCATCTCTCAGTTTCATCTCAGCTGTTTCACTAATGCTACATGCCATGGAGCCACTGTCCAACATGCCACCTATTGTAATAGTCCCACCCATTACCACAGGTGTGTAGAAAAGACTGTCACTACTGCCAACTCTGTGAATATTCTGATAAACAACCACCTCAGATTTATCACACGAGTCTCTCGCAGACGTGTACACAGTCTCAGCATCAGACATGTCGTCTGTTTGGGAGTCTGTTGTGCGACCTGTACTGCCTCCCTCCGAATACAAGTCGGCTAGTTTCCCTCCGTCTGGTGTCGGGTTGAGTCTTTGGCAGGGCAGTTCAGTTTGGTGTGGCCGGGGGCATGGCAGCCAAAACAAAGTCTCGGCCATACAATGTGAGATGGTGGTGTGGCTTGAGTCATTGCAGACCTTACAAACTGCCTCTCTGGAACGCTTTTCATGGGAGGGACGCTGGAATCGCCCACCTCGAGTTGGATGCACAGTGTCGCGCGACTGCATTTTCTCCATCATCTCCTGGAACATGTCGACCATACGGGTGAGAAGTCTCTCCTCTGACTGTTGGAGATTTTGTGCCACGACTGGCACAGAGGGACGACTCGGAGCATGACAGAGTTCACCTGGAACTGGAGCAAATGCTGGAGAAGGGCAAAGGGGATGACACACATGATGCTGGGTTTGGGGATGGGAAGGTGAGGGACTCTGAGTAAGGCACTGCACTGCCTGGCCAGTCGATGGCTGACTGGGCTGGTCAGAAGCCACTGCAGTGATGTAGCTCTTTAGATGTGCAGTACCCACGGCACCGCCACTAGACCTCAACTCGCGTTGATATTCATCAATCCTCAGCTGAACATCACGCGAGGTCCATTCGTGAAGTGGTTTAAACTTCAGAGTGCAAGACAATTCTGGGTCAGGGCAGTGCTTGACAAACATAAGCGCCACTTCATCATTCATGTTCTCCGTCCACTTCCCTTGTCTGTGTAAGCCTACGAGAGCGAGGTCGGCAGCTTTGTTCAGTCTTATCCAGTAGTCGACTGGGTTTTCTCTATGCTCAGGCAAGGTAGCATAGAAGTCTGCGAGAGGAAGACATGAGGGAGTCACACTGAAGTAGTGGAGGAGAACATTATATATCAGTTCAGGTTCTTGTTTGACATTAAGCGCAGGGTCACTACGCAAGGCAATCTTCACAACATCTCTGGCCTTGCCCATCAAATGGCTCATAACTTCTTCTGCTTGGTCACACAGAGGAATCTCTCATTTTCGGAGATGTGTTTTAGTCATGTCAATCCAGTCCTGGACTGGGTATCTGTCAGTATTGTCACCTCTGAATGTCTGAAGTCCTTTATCAGAGTTCACATGGACTGTCACATGTGGAGGGCGTTCATGTTGGTCAACAGTACATTGTGTAGTCTGGGTATCACTGTTCATGTTTACAACACCAGCTGATATTAATTTCTCTACAATAGACTCACCAATTTGAACACCTAACTTCCCTACCATGTCTGTGAGATGGTTTATGGCATCGACATCACTGTCAGGAGTAGACGTAAGAGGACCCCTCATTAACCCACCAACAGGAGTACAATCTGGGCTCTGACCTAGCCCTGTATCACAATTATCCGGTGTTAGTTTAGAGTATCCCACATTCCTACTGTCAGAAATATGACTGAGCCAAGCACCCCTCCCCTTTGGCAACTTAGGGCTAGCAAACTCATCCATTGTTGCTATAGCGATCGTTTTTATAACCAATAAATGTACTTGCGTTGTGTATTTAGAACCAAAACGTAGTAGAAATGCAATGAATATGCAGAAGAAAAAAAAATGTATATATCAATAATCAAAAGTCATCGACACACTGAGATCAAACAATTTGAAGCACTATGCCCTATTCCACAATCTCTTAAAAACCTGATATGACCACAACGGTCTTCAAAGACGGATCAGGACGTCAGCACAACATCCACGGCGACGAGCATCAAGCTGGTCTGAAGATCCGAAGGTCACGGCACCAGTGTAACGGAGGTGGAATGGGCACGGAAGAACTTGACTCAGATGGTGTATTTTCCCAATACTTATTTATTCTGCAGGAGAGAGCAGAACACACACAATTTCTTTCTGGTCTGTCTCTGTACTTCCGCTTCCTTCAGCAATACAAAGCCATTGTGAGGGGAAGACGGACTCCGGAGCAGGAAGTACAACAGAGATGGAAAGCAATTTCCGCAGGAAACAGATTTTTAAAAATAACGGTAAATAAAAATAGCTCATTAAAATAAAATTCACAAACACTCAACAATATCGTTGAACAACAAACAAAAATAAAATACAATACATTGAAAACAAGAAATGACAGAATGCATTTCTGACTCCGTTACACCAGCACCTTGTCACGGGAGGCCTCTGGAACTGTCAGTCAGCCAACCGCAAGGCTGACTTCATCTCTGGCTTTGCTGTGGAGCAGTCGCTTGACTTCCTGGCTCACTGAGACCTGGATCACAGCAGACAACACGTCTCTCCTCGGCCTTCTCCTTCAGCCACACCCAGACCCTCTGGTCGGGGTGGAGGTACAGGTTTACTCATCTCACCCACATGGTGTTTCTCTCCCTACCTTCCACTCTTTATCCCACTGACTTTTGAGTTCCATGCTGTGACGGTTACTCATCCGGTTCAACTACACATTGTTGTTCTCTACCCCCTGGTTCTTTGGGAGATTTCTTGGAAGAGCGAGACGCCCTCCTGTCGAACTTCTCAGAACACGGCCCCCCGCTCATCCTTCTGGGTGACTTCAACATCCAGACAGAGAAGTCATGTGATCTCTTCCTGTCTTCCTTTGACCTCTCACTCAGTCCCTCCCCTCCCACTCACAAAGCCGGCAACCACCTTGACTACATTTTCACTAGAAACTGCTCTACCTCCAACCTCACTGTAACTCCTCTCCATGTCTCTGACCACTTCTTCATCTCTTACTCTCTCTCGCTCTATGGTACTGACAACCCACCCATATCTACAGACCAGGGGCGGCTTGTCCATAAGGGCGATTGGGGCGACGCACTGCCTAGGGGGAAAAGAAAAAAGTCGCATTCTACCACTAGACGTCTGATCTGCCTCTGTATGTCATTGTCCAATCAGGTAACAGTCATTCAGTCAGCCTAAAGTCGTGCTTCAAATGGCCCCGCCCCTCCTGGGGCGACTTTGGGCGAAATGAAAATCGCCCCAGACCTCTCCCATGCGCGACAGCCGAGATTCTTGGCGACTTGCCAGGTCTTACCTCTGTGAGTTCGGCTTTTCTGCTGTTGCCCTTCAAAACAAAAGCTCAACATTGAGCTTTTTTCTTGTCTGGTGGAGCAATCTGGTTTACTTGAAAGTGATTGCAATTGTATTTCTTCTATTATTTGAAAAAGCACAGTTGCAGGAGTCACAAATGGGGATCTCATATTTATTATAATTATAATTATTTAAATCTTGTTGAAAAAAATCTCCAAATCAAAGACCAGGAGCTGGATTACTGACAGACAGCTCACAGACGGCCTCAGACTGTCTGTCTGCTTATGAACTAACGACAAGCTCACAGACAGAGTTCAGTCACAGCCGTCACACTGACTGGAGTCACATGACTTGATGGCATTGTGACGAAGCTACACATAGACAGCTGTCTGAAGGTCTGTGGTTTTGGGTTAATCATTATCAAAAAAATTGCCCCCCCTGAGAATTTTTTCAGGAGCCGCCACTGCTACAGACTCTGCACCTGTACAGCGCAACATTCGCACCCTCTGTCCCTCCTCCCTGGCCTCCTCTGTCCTATCTGCTCTCCCCTCAACTGACTGCTTCTCACTCATGCAGCCTAACTCTGCCACAGACACTCTCCTCTCTTCCCTGTCTTCATCTCTTGATTCTCTTTGTCCTTTTAAGACACGACCGGTTCGGAAATCCTCTCCTCTCCGTGGTTGTCGGACTCGGTGCGCGCCGAGAGAGCCACCCTGCGAGCGACGGAAAGAAAATGGCGAAAAACGAATCAAGCGAAAGACTTGCTCTTCTATCTATCTCTTCTCTCCTCCTTCTCTTCCTCTATATCTGCAGCCAAAAGCTCGTTCTATCTGACCAAAATTCAGTCTTCCTTCTCTAACCCCAAAAAACTCTTCTCTATCTTTTCCAACCTCCTTGATCCCCCTGTCCCCCTCCTCCTTCCACCCTTCTGCCACTTTGTGACTACTTTGCAAACAAGATAGACGACATCCGCTCCTCCTTTACTAATCCATCTTCTATCACCTCACCAACACTAACTTCTTCACCCCCCTGTCTCCCAATCAAGTTCTTAGCTTGGTGACCTCCGCCCGACCGACCACCTCCGCCCGACCGACCACCTGCGCCCTTGACCCCGTCTCCCATTCTCCAGGCTGTTGCTCCTGACCTTCTGACCTTCCTCACCCATCTTATTAACAGCTCCCTCTCAACTGGCTGTTTCCCTCTGAAGGAGGCGAGAGTCAAGCCTCTCCTGAAGAAACCACCTCGACCCGTCTGGAGGCAGCAACTACAGACCGGTCTCTCTTCTTCCTTTTCTCTCCAAAACTCTGGAGCGAGCCTTCTTGAGCCAAGTGTCCTCCTGTCTCCACAGTAACGACCTTCTTGACCCTCACCAGTCTGGATTCAAGGCCGGCCACTCGACAGAGACTGCCCTCCTTGCTGTCTCTGAGCAGCTTCACACTGCTAGAGCAGCCTCTCTCTCCTCTGTCCTTATCCTTCACACTGCTAGAGCAGCCTCTCTCTCCTCTGTCCTTATCCTTCTAGACCTTTCTGCAGCATTTGACACCGTGAACCACCAGATCCTGATCTCTTCTCTTCAGGACCTGGGATCTCAGGCACTGCACTCGCGCTTTTCTCTTCCTACCTCAACGACCGCACTTACCGGGTAACGTGGAGAGGATCTGTGTCTGATCCTTGTCCTCTCACTACTGGGGTTCCTCAAGGCTCCGTCCTGGGTCCCCTTCTCTTCCTCTCACTATGGGGTCCCTCAAGGCTCCGTCCTGGGTCCCCTCCTCTTCCTCTCACTATGGGGTTCCTCAAGGCTCCGTCCTGGGTCCTCTTCTCTTCCTCTCACTACTGGGGTTCCTCAAGGCTCCGTCCTGGGTCCCCTCCTCTTCTCACTACTGGGGTTCCTCAAGGCTCCATCCTGGATCCCCTCTTCCTTTCACTATGTGGTCCCTCAAGGCTCCATTATGGCTCCCCTCTTCCTCTCACTATGGGGTCCCTCAAGGCTCCGTCCTGGGTCCTCTTCTCTTCCTCTCACTACTGGGGTTCCTCAAGGCTCCGTCCTGGGTCCCCTTCTCTTCCTCTCACTATGGGGTTCCTCAAGGCTCCGTCCTGGGTCCCCTTCTCTTCCTCTCACTATGGGGTTCCTCAAGGCTCCGTCCTGGGTCCCCTTCTCTTCCTCTCACTATGGGGTTCCTCAAGGCTCCGTCCTGGGTCCCCTCCTCTTCCTCTCACTATGGGGTTCCTCAAGGCTCTGTCCTGGGTCCCCTTCTCTTCCTCTCACTATGGGGTTCCTCAAGGCTCTGTCCTGGGTCCCCTCCTCTTCCTCTCACTATGGGGTTCCTCAAGGCTCCGTCCTGGGTCCCCTCCTCTTCCTCTCACTATGGGATTCCTCAAGGCTCCGTCCTGGGTCCCCTCCTCTTCCTCTCACTACTGGGGTCCCTCAAGGCTCCGTCCTGGGTCCCCTGCTCTTCTCTCTGTACACAAATTCTCTCGGCTCTGTCATTCGTTCGCATGGCTTCTCCTACCATAGCTATGCTGATGACACCCAACTGATCTTCTCGTTTCCACCGGCCGAAACACGGGTGGCGGCGCGAATCTCTGCCTGTCTGACCGACATCTCTCAGTGGATGTCTGCTCACCACCTGAAGATCAACCCTGACAAGACCGAGCTACTATTCCTTCAGGGAAAGGCTCCCCCACCCATGACCTGACTACCACCTTCAACAGCTCTGTGTTGGCCCCGCCCCTGACTGCCAGGAACCTCGGGGTGACACTAGACAGTCAACCTGACGGCCAACATCACTGTGACAACGCGTTCCTGTAGGTACATGCTGCACAACATCAGGAGAATACGGCCTCTTCTTACTCAGAAGGCGGCACAGGTTCTGGTCCAGGCTCTGGTCCAGGCTCTGGTCATTTCACGCCTTGACTACTGCAACTCCCTCCTGGCTGGTCTACCCACTAAGGCCATCCGACCTCTGCAGCTTGTCCAGAATGCAGCAGCTCGACTGGTCTTCAGCCTCCAGAAGTTCACCCACACCACTCCGCTCCTTCGATCTCTTCACTGGTTACCGCTGGCTGCTCGCATCCGCTTCAAAACACTGGTTCTGGCGTACCGTGCTCTGAACGGATCGGGCCCCGTCTACATCCGGGATATGGTCACACCGTACACCCCGGCACGTTCGCTCCGCTCGGCAACAGCCAATCGTCTTGTGCCTCCTGCACCTCGAGCTAATCACTCTACATCCAGACTGTTTGCTGTCCTGGCTCCTCAGTGGTGGAACGAGCTCCCCACTGACATCAGGACAGCAGGAAGTCTCTACATCTTCCGCCTGAGACTGAAAACACATCTTTTCCGACTATATCTAGATTAAAACACAGATTTGCATTTCAGTGGCACTGGGATGGCACTTATTGTGGTGCTTGTGGTTCGACTGAGTTGAGGAAGTGTTGCTTCCTGTGTTCTTGTTGTTCTTGGTTTGTACTCTGGGTTGAAATGCACTTATTGTAAGTCACTTTGGATAAAGGCATCTGCTAAATGACATGTAATGTCATGTAATGTCTTCGATTGGACCAGCAGCTGACTTGATGACGTCACCACATCAGCTGTTCTTGCTCCTGAGTTTACTCTAATTATTCACTGTAAATTATTTTTTACAGTCAAAAAAAAATATGACAACCCTGCTTTTTTCATTATTCTTTAAATATAATTATTTCATTTTGAATTATGTATGTGTATGTATGTCTATATATATGTGTGTGTATATATATATGTGTGTGTGTTTTTTAAAGTTTAAAAAAATAACATCAAATTTATATTAGTATTTGTCCACCGATCTTTATGTAGGACTAATTCCGAACATGTTATAGTCAAAATCGCTGAATTTTCCTATTTCCTGTTCAAACAGAAGAAACGAGAGCTGAGGCGACGAGCCTCTGATTACTGCGGTCAAGCCAGCCGCCACTTTGGAAAACACAGTCAAGCCAGCCCGCACGATTTTTTTCAGTGCACTTATATACCAGGCATTACGGTACGAGCGTGTGAAAACTGTCTCCAAAATAAGAGCGAACTTCCGGTGAACGTGATATGACGAAACACGCCTTTAAATACAGATATAGTGATAGATTAAACTAATTGAAGAGATGAAAAATCACGAATAGAATGAATGATGAATACAATACATAAAAGAAGGTAATTATTCCAATATTGGATATTCTGATTTAAAATTTCAAAATAAAAGATATAGAAAATCACATTCATGCGCAAATTGGTGTCTAATTTCAGAATAGATTTAGAACACAATGGTGCGTAGTTACAAAATACTTTCACTTCTGATTCATGGTAGATTACCTCAAGGTGTCATCCAGAGATGATCTAGACATTCTGACGTTTGATTTCTAAATGAAAGCACTTCATAAAGAAAATAATAGTAATATATTTCCAATATTTGATATTTCTTTGAAGCAAATCTGTAAGTTTCTTGATAAAAATTACACTGCGGTCTTGTTAATGGTGACCTCTGCTAGGCCCATGAATATTTTCATGAGATATTACTGTGTAGATTTTGAATAAATTCAATTTAAAGTTAGCGAGAAATAAATATTATTAATATGGCAATATTTTAAATTTTATTTTAAGCAAATCTGAAACTTTCTTGAAAAGAATTACACTGCAGCCTTGTTAATGGTGACCTCTGCTAGGCCCATGAATATTTTCATGGGATATTACTGTGTAGATTTGGAATAAAATCAATTTAAAGTTAGTGAGAAATAAATATTATTAATATTATGGCAATATTTGGATTTTATTTTAAGCAAATTTGAAACTATCTTGAAAAAAGGTACAATGCAGTCTTGTTAGTGGTGACCTCAACTAGGTCCATGATTATTTTTGATGAGATATTACTGTGTGGATTTTGAATAAATTCAATTTAAAGTTAGCGAAAAATATATATTATTAATATTATGCCAATATTTGAATTTTATTTTAAGCAAATCCGTAACTTTCTTGAAAAAACTACAATGCAGTCTTGTTATTGGTGACCTCAGCTAGGCCCCTGATTATTTTCATGAGATATTACTGTGTCGATTTGGAATAAATTCAATTTAAAGTTAGCGAAAAATAAATATTATTAATATTATGGCAATATTTGGATTTCATTTTAAGCAAATCTGTAACTTTCATGAGAAAAATTACACTGCAGTTTTGTTAGTGGTGACCTCAGCTAGGCCCATGATTATTTTCATGAGATATTACTCTACAGACTTTCAGGAAATTCAAGTTCAAGTCAGCTAAATAACAGGACCTCAAGTGGGAGCTGAACATCAGCTCCATCACTAAAAAGGCACGGCAGAGTACGTTCTTCCTGAGGTAGCTGAATTCAACCTGCCAAAGATGATGGTGCACTTCTACACTGCCATCATCGAGTCCATCCTCTGCTCCTCCATCACCGTCTGGTACGCTGCAGCCACTGCTAAGGACAGGACCAGACTGCAGCGGATCATCCGCTCTGCTGAGAGAGTGATCTGCCATCCCTCCAGGACTTGTCTGCTTCCAGGACCCTAAAGCGAGCAAGGAAGATTGTAGCTGACTCCTCTCACCCGTGTCACACACTGTTCAAGTCCCTCCCCTCTGGCAAGAGGCTGAGGTCCATCAGGACCAAGACCTTACGCCACACAAACAGTTTCTTCCCGTCGGCAGTTGGGCTCCTGAAAAGCCCGGGTCCCCCACTGACTTACATCCCCAGGACAATTTCCTTCCGCGCACTTAATTATTCACTTAAATACACTGCATGCACTTAGGAAAAACTCCCAAGAAATAGAAAAAAACTCTTCCTTAGACTTTTTGTTGCTAACTGTTATTATTTTTTGTGAATGCTGGTAAAGTTCTTGCCATATGACTACTTACTTCATGAGTACATTTTGTTAATTATAACTGAATTGTTTCTGTGTTGGAATATTGTTGCATATGCTGCTGTTGTTTTTTTACTTAATGTCTCAATCACTTTGTTTGTCTTCTATCCAATTTATTTGACTTTTTGTCACTTACGTGCAGTACTTAAATACAGGTAATGCAGCCAAATTTGTTGAATTCAACACATACAAAGAAAATAAGAGACTTTATACTCCTATCACTACATATCTGGAAAAAAATCAATGGGATGTTCTTTCTGCTCCTACCAGCTGTTTTAGGAACAAAACTAGCAGAAATAGATCAACTTAATCTTGAACGCTGGAGGGCTTGGGCTGGAGACCACAAGACAATTTGGTAGAGGACAAGTGCAAGTGAGGGGACCTAAGTAGACAGGGACTAATGAGGGAATGGGCAACAGGTGAGACGGGCATGAGGACCAGGTGAAGGGAATGAGGGATTGACGAGGGAGTGATCAGAGGCAGGTGAGAGAACAGGTGAAGGGAGTTGGACTGACGAGATGGGAAGCAGGATCTGGAATGACATGATAGTGAGTGAAACAGGCAGACAGGATGAAAACAACTAATAAAAGGAAGGTATGGAGCTAAATGTTACGGACTAGTGTGTAACTATGGGTTATTTCCTTTCTAATCAAAAGTTAGACATAACTAACAAGAACAGGCACTCAGTAGAGCGCATACCTTCGCCGCAGCCACTTTTTTGGTACTTGGCATGAGAGTGTGGGGAACTGTAAATTGATGTAACTTGATACCGGATATTGTGGTAAACATCACAAAAGAATTATGTATGAACATTTGACCGCGCTATGGTAAAAAGAAGATTTTTACCTTTTCATGACCTTGACCTTTGACCCGATCGATCCCAAAATCTAATCAAATGGTCCCCGGATAATAGCCAATGATCCCACCAAATTGCATGCGATTCGGTTTAATACTTTTTGAGTTATGCGAATAACACACAAACACACACACACACAAATAAATAAATACACAGCGATCAAAACATAACCTTCCGTAGAATGCGAAGGTAACTAGAATGCAGTGCCATTTTTGATGATCTGCTTTAAATCAAATTCAAAGGTTGGAAATATATAAACATTTTTTATTTTTCGCTAACTTTAAATTGAATTTTCTCCCAATCCGCAGTGATATCTCATGAAAATAATCCTGGGCCTAGCAGAGGCCACCAATAACAAGACTGCAGTGTAATTTTAATCAAGAAAGTTTCAAATTTGCTTAAAATGAAATCCAAATTTTGCCATAATATTAATAATATATATTTTTCGCTAAATTTAAATTGAATTTCTTCAAAATCTACACAGTAATATCTCATGAAAATAATCATGGGCCTAGCTGAGGTCACCATTAACAAGACTGCAGTGTAATTTCTTTCAAGAAAGTTACAGATTTGCTTTAAATAAAATCCAAATATTGCCATAATATTAATAATATTTATTTCTCGCTAACTTTAAACTGAATTCATTCAAAATCGACAACGTAATATCTCATGAAAATAATCAAGGGCCTAGCTGAGGTCACCACTACCAAGACTGTAGTGTAATTTTTCTCAGGAAAGTTACAGATTTGTTTCAAATAAAATTCAAATATTGCCATAATATTAATAATATATATTTTTGTCTAACTTTAAATTGAATTCATTCAGAATCCGCACAGTAATATCTCATGAAAATATTCATGGGCCTAGCTGAGGTCACCATTAACAAGACTGCAGTGTAATTTTCTTCTAGAAAGTTACGCATTTGCTTTAAATAAAATCCAAATATTGCCATAATATTTATAATATTTAATTCTCGCTAACTTTAAACTGAATTTATTCAAAATCCACAAAGTAATATCTCATGAAAATAATCATGGGCCTAGGAGAGGTCACCATTAACAAGACCGCAGTGTAATTTTTTATCAAGAAACTTACATATTTGCTTCAAAGAAATATCAAATATTGGAAATATATTACTATTATTTTCTTTATGAAGTGTTTTCATTTAGAAATCAAACGTCAGAATGTCTAGATCATCTCTGGATGACACCTTGAGGTACTCTACCATAAATCAGAAGTGAAAGTATTTTGTAACTACGCACCATTGTGTTCTAAATCTATTCTGAAATTAGACACCCATTTTCACATGAATGTGATTTTCTTTAGCTTTCATTTTGAAATTCTAAATCAGAATATCCCAATATTGGAATAATTACTTTCTTTCATTTAATGTGTTCATCATTAATACCATTCGTGATTTTTCATCTCTTCAATTAGTTTAATCTATCACTATATCTGTATTTAAAGGCGTGTTTCGTCATATCACGTTCACCGGAAGTTCGCTCTTATTTTGAAAACAGTTTTCACACACTCACACCGTAATGCCTGGTATATACGTGTCCTGAAAAGAATCGTGCGGGCTGGCTTGACCGCAGTCTCTGATTGCGCAATCCATCACAAGCTGGGTTGATGCGATTGGCCCGTGCGGGTTGCCGTATCTCTGCATGTCGCCAATATAATGTTTGCAGATGTTTATTTGCCCTGATGTTCCAGTCTGCCAAGCTCTTTAACCTTTACACTTTAATGTTTGTAAGGGACATATTTAGTTTGCTGATGGTAAATAAAGGCTCAGGGTGAGGTGCTAGTCCTCTGCCGCCCTGCAGGGGGCGCTCCTGAGCCAACGGGTCCTTGTTGCTGCTTCTTCTACGCTGAGGCGCCAGGGAGTCCAGTCCGTTTGTTTTAGTGTTTTGCTGCCAGACGCCAACATGGAAGAGGATGAAACATCTGAGCTGAACACATCGAGACACGAGAACACAAGTAGAGGAAAGTATGCCGATTGAGAAACGCCGTGAGTCTCACGCTGCTGCTCATCTCTTCATCTCCTCCTCCTCCTCCTCAGAGCCAGGACGTGGTCCAGGAGGTCCGGTCGCTGCCTCCGGTCCACAGGAACAATGCAAACGGGGTCTCCTGATCCAGGACCGGTAAGGTCTGGGTCCAGAGTCCTTCTGAAGCTTCTCCAAATATGTCACAGCACTCCCAGAGTGGACAAAATAACAGGAACACCGGATCTGGATGGTGGCACGTTTACATCAACAGTGTTTCTATTTTAATTAAAACATAACATGTATCTATATATATATTCAATTGATCTTATACTTTGACAAATTTATTGAAACATTCAGAAATTGAAATCTAACTCAAAGGGATTTTAACCACATGAAATAAACAATAAAAGTATAAAACATGAAATCAAGGCAAAAAAAATGTTTATTGTCCAACCGTCATTTACACGAGTTTATAAAGTAAATAAAGTTTAAAAAAGGACCGAAAGCCACGAACACGAAGGTCAGGAGGAGAAACCGTAAAAAAATAGTCTGTGGAGCTCCGAAAATTCCTTCAAGTTAGCACTGTGTACGTCTATATATAGATAAATATGTATACACACACAGAGGCGAGGGGCTGCAGCAGGGTGTGAACGAGGAAGCGTCGCCCAAAAGAAATCACAAGAGTCAAACTAATAAAAAGTTAAATAAATAATCTGCCTTTATATAGAAATATAAATAAAGGCTTCGGGGGAGGGGCGCGTTGTATTCAAGCTGAAGGTGATATGTACACTTCTAAATAACTCAGGCTCATGATGCTACATGGGGGGGGGGGGCTCTTCAGCTGCAGCCGATGACCTCGTGGTCATAATTCATCTGAGACGATTGACCCCAAAAATAAATCTACGGAAGTTTATATTGTTCCTTAACGATCACATCAAATGGATGCCGTATCGACCAATCGGCTGCCAGGAAGCCTCTCACGACACCCCGGCTGCTCTTCATCATCCTCACCAGGAGGAGACGCCGGTCAAAGTGGCCGCTCCTCTTCCTCCTCGTCTTCCTCGCCCCCCCCCTGGTCCGGGTACAGGTCTCGGACCAGGAGGACTCTGGTGAGGAGGCTCTCCAGCACCGGGCGCTCCAGCGGCGTGGAGCTGAAGCTCAGCGGGTCTCCGGGGCCGCAGGCCGGGTCGGGCTGGACGTAGAATACGTCCAGGCGCTGCCGCAAGGACGGGGGGCTGCAAGGAGGGAGGACACAAGGAGACGAGTGAGTCACCCGCCGTGGGCCGGGACAGGTGACTCAGTCCTCAGAGAGGACCGGTCAACACGGCGAGACGTCTGCATGTGAACAGCAAAGAGTTCTCATCACAGGACCGGGGACGCAATGGAGCAGAGAGCCTGAACGCACCACTTGGACCTGTAGAGGTCGTACAGCTGACACTCGTGCTTCTTCACCGGGCAGCGAACGCCTCCTGAGCCGCCGTCCTCCAGGGGGCGGAGCTTCCTCTTCCTCGACGCCGTTTGCACTGGAGAGCAAACGCAAACATTCAAGATGGGTTTCCAACACGAGAACGACGTCTCGGGGATCCTCGATGAGACTCACCGCGGGGGTCCTGAGCCACGGGGGGCAGGCGGAGGCCGTACACGCTGGAGAAGGACAGGTGCAGGTGCTGCTCCACCGTGCGCAGACCCAGGTACTTGGTGTTCAGGTAGACCAGCGAGCGCAGCAGAGCGGCCGGACTCTGGCCCCCGAGCTGCCGGCTGCTCCACAGACTGCACTCCTCCACCCGGCCACACGGGGAGCCTGCAGGGACAGGCTTCTGGTGAGACTCGTGACATCACACACATCCGCCATCTTGTTCTGAAGATGAAGTCTTGTGTCTCACGTCCTCATAAACATCAGAGTGCAATCACAAGGAATCAGGATGTGAACAGCAGAAGAGTTCTAATCACGGGACGTGCGCTGCCGCCAGCCGCCACCAGGGGGCCTCGTGTGTGTGCGCCTCGTGTGTGTGCGCGCGCTCACCGTCAGACAGCACGCGCGGCCTCCAGTCCCGCAGCACCGCGTTCAGCTGCTCTCCGAAGCGCCGGTAGCTCGGGTCGCTGAACACGTCGTCCGCGCGGCCACGCGCCTGGAGGTGCTGCGGACACAAGCGCGTTACAGAAGAGCGCGAGGGGCCGCGGCGCGCGCACAGCAGCGCGCGCACACGTCCTCATCTTTAAATTAATCATCACCGTCTTCAGAATGTGAACAGCAAAACGTTTTTAATCACAGGACCCGGAACACATCAGCAAGACCACCAAGACCGACGAACCACCTGCTGGACACACGAGGAAGGCCAGCAGCGAGGCCCAGACCGGGTCGGAGGCCTAACTCTAAGCGAACTAAAGCTTGTACCTCTCTAGTTTAACGGATTAAATCTCTTCCGTGTCGCGTGGGGTCGAGCCTCCTCCCAGAGGCCGCGCGCGCTCCTCACCGCGGCCATGGCGCTATGGCTGCGGCTCACGTGTGAGGAGCAGGAGGCGAGCACGCGCTACAGTAACCTCCGTCCGACCGGAAACACTCTGCTAACTTTAGTTCCTACCTCGAAAAGCTGCAGGGAGTTCTCAAGGACCATAACGATTTTAGTCCGTGACCCTAATACACACATATATACACTACCGATCAAAAGTTTGGGATCACCCAGACAATTTCGTGTCTTCCATGACAAATTACACTTTTATTGATCAAATGAATATAAAATATAGTCAAGACATTGACAAGGTTAGAAATAATTATTAATATTTGAAGTATTAATTTTGTTATACAAACTTCAAGCTCAAAGGAAGGCCAGTTGTATCGCTTATATCACCAGCATAACTGTTTTCAGCTGTGCTAACATAATTGCACAGGTTTTCTAATCAGACATTAGTCTTCTAAGGCGATAACACAATGTACCATCAGAACACTGGAGTGATGATGAAATGGGCCTCTATACACCTCTGGAGACATGTCATTAGAAACCAGACGTTCCACCTAGAAGAGTCATTTACCACATTAACAATGTAGAGAGGGTATTGTTGATTAATGTTATCTTTATTGAAAAAACAGAGCTTTACTTTGAAAAATAGTCATTTCTAAGTGATCCCAAACTTTTGAACGGTAGTGTATATATGTGTGTATGGGTATACACACACATATATATACACTTATATATACACACATGTATATATATATATATACACATATATATGTATACACACGGGTATATATACACACATATATATATAAATACATACATACACATATATACACACACTTATATATATACTAGGGCTGTGAAACGATTAAAAATTTTAATCGGATTAATCACAGGTTTTTGTGGATTAATCATGATTAATCACATATTACCGATATTCTCGGTATATTTTGTGAGAACATAGAGATTTATGACAAAAGACGGATATATACATTTATACATTCTTCTATACAATGGTGCTGCAACTCAGCAGTTATTTAGCAGTTTTCTTCCATATGGAACATTAATACATCTTCATCCTAAACAGAATGTTTAACCCTCCTGTTACCTTTCGGGTCAATTTGACCCCATTCAATGTTTAATGTCGGTGTTCTTTGGGGTCAATTTGACCCCAGGCTGTTTTTCACTGTGTCAAACATATAATAAATATCAACTTTTTTATTTATTTAAAGGGCTATTTAGGTAGTCAACAAACAAACATAAAGTACCTCACACTTAAACTTGGGAAGCAATATTAATTCTAATAATTTTCTGGAGGTTTTAATTGCTGGGGTCAAATTGACCCCGAGGGTAAAATATGTCAGTAAATGTAAAGGTAACAGGAGGTTAAACAGAACATTTTTCTCTTGTTTGTCAACCATTAACTCCACCATGATACAATCTAAAGGCCTCTAGTCTTCCTCTAGCAGCTGCTGAGGCAAACTGACTGTGTGGGTTTTCTTCATGAACTGGGCCGTGATGAAAGGGACGGCGGGGACACCGCTGCAAAGCTGAAACCTCACCGGCCCGGACAGGTGGACAGATTGACAAGTGACTTTTCTTTTGCTCGGTCCCGATGCGCGCGCACGGAGCTCTGTGGCGCGCGAGACGGAGATCGATAAGTGTTAACGCAACGCGAAGAGACAGAAATGACATGCTGCTGTGGAGATACGATCAACAACAGACGTTTAGTTTAATAAAAGAACAAAGACGTGCTCTAGAGAACATGTCAGGGGGCGGGCCAATCTCTTTAATGTCATGCGATCTACCGACACTACGCCGCGATCGACTGGCAGGTCGCGATCGACGTGTTGAGACCCTGATCTACAGGAAGTAAAAGTCGTAACAAGGTTTCCGGAGGTGAACCTGCGGAAGGATCATTACCGATGAACAGACCGTCTGCATGAGAGCGGACAGAGTTCAGGTTGAAGTGGTGGATTGGAAGCTCATTCTGCGCATGCGTTAAATGCGTAAAAAAAAAAAAACTAGTTCAACATGTAATTGAATTAACGCGTTATTTTTCACAGCACTAATATATACACATATATGTATATATACATATATATAAATACATACATATACACATATATACACATATACATTTATATATACACATATATATATACACATGTATATATATACACACATATACACACACAGGAGAGATAATGCAGCTCTAACACATGAAGCATAGACTTCTATACAACCAGAGGAGTCGCCCCCTGGTGGTCAGGAGAGAGAATGCAGCTTTAACACATGAAGCATAGACTTCTATACAACCAGAGGAGTCGCCCCCTGGTGGTCAGGAGAGAGAATGCAGCTTTAATACATGAAGCATAGACTTCTATACAACCAGAGGAGCCCCCTGGTGGTCAGGAGAATGCAGCTTCAACACATGAAGCATAGACTTCTATACAACCAGAGGAGCCCCCTGGTGGTCAGGAGAGAGAATGCAGCTTCAACACATGAAGCATAGACTTCTATACAACCAGAGGAGTCGCCCCTGGTGGTCAGGAGAGATAATGCAGCTTCAACACATGAAGCATATACTTCTATACAACCAGAGGAGTCGCCCCTGGTGGTCAGGAGAGATAATGCAGCTTCAACACATGAAGCATAGACTTCTATACAACCAGAGGAGTCGCCCCCTGGTGGTCAGGAGAGAGAATGCAGCTTTAGCACATGAACATTTGTTATTGACTTTTCCTCGACTAGGACTTGAGGAAAGGAGGAGGCCCAACCTGCTGGATGCCCAGGCAGAGGTACAGCATGCTGTCGGGCGAGTAGCGCTCGCCGCCCGGGCGACACGCCTCCCGCACGAACCGCGACAGAGCGGCGCTCAGCTCCTCCGGACTCAGCGCCAGCAGGTTGCTGTTGGAGCGAGCTGCGGGAGGAACAGAGGGTGAGACACGGAGGGTGAGACAAGGAGGGTGAGACACGGAGGGTGAGACACAGAGGGTGAGACACGGAGGGTGAGACACGGAGGGTGAGACACGGAGGGTGAGACACGGAGGGTGAGACACGGAGGGTGAGACACAGAGGGTGAGACACAGAGGGTGAGACACAGAGGGTGAGACACAGAGGGTGAGACACGGAGGGTGAGACAAGGAGGGTGAGACACGGAGGGTGAGACACGGAGGGTGAGACACGGAGGGTGAGACACGGAGGGTGAGACAAGGAGGGTGAGACACGGAGGGTGAGACAAGGAGGGTGAGACACGGAGGGTGAGACACAGAGGGTGAGACACGGAGGGTGAGACAAGGAGGGTGAGACAAGGAGGGTGAGACACAAGGGTGAGACACGGAGGGTGAGACACGGAGGGTGAGACACAAGGGTGAGACACGGAGGGTGAGACACGGAGGGTGAGACAAGGAGGGTGAGACACGGAGGGTGAGACACAAGGGTGAGACACAGAGGGTGAGACACGGAGGGTGAGACACAAGGGTGAGACACGGAGGGTGAGACACGGAGGGTGAGACACAAGGGTGAGACACGGAGGGTGAGACACGGAGGGTGAGACACAAGGGTGAGACACGGAGGGTGAGACACGGAGGGTGAGACACGGAGGGTGAGACACGGAGGGTGAGACACGGAGGGTGAGACACAAGGGTGAGACACGGAGGGTGAGACACGGAGGGTGAGACACGGAGGGTGAGACACAAGGGTGAGACACGGAGGGTGAGACACGGAGGGTGAGACACGGAGGGTGAGACACGGAGGGTGAGACACAGAGGGTGAGACACAGAGGGTGAGACACGGAGGGTGAGACACAGAGGGTGAGACACAGAGGGTGAGACACAGAGGGTGAGACACGGAGGGTGAGACACAGAGGGTGAGACACAGAGGGTGAGACAGAGGGTGAGACACAGAGGGTGAGACACAGAGGGTGAGACAGAGGGTGAGACACAGAGGGTGAGACAGAGGGTGAGACACAAGGGTGAGACACAAGGGTGAGACACGGAGGGTGAGACACGGAGGGTGAGACACAGAGGGTGAGACACAGAGGGTGAGACACGGAGGGTGAGACACAGAGGGTGAGACACAGAGGGTGAGACACGGAGGGTGAGACACAGAGGGTGAGACACAGAGGGTGAGACACAGAGGGTGAGACACGGAGGGTGAGACACAGAGGGTGAGACACGGAGGGTGAGACACAGAG
>NC_079389.1:25518887-25618887 GCF_029220125.1 Pseudoliparis swirei
GAGGCGTGTCTGAGAGGAGGCGTGTCTGAGTGGAGGCATGTCTGGGTGGAGGCGTGTCTGGGTGGAGGCGTGTCTGAGTGGAGGCGTGTCTGGGTGGAGGCGTGTCTGAGAGGAGACGTGTCTGGGTGGAGGCGTGTCTGAGTGGAGGCGTGTCTGAGAGGAGGCGTGTCTGAGTGGAGGCGTGTCTGAGTGGAGGCGTGTCTGAGAGGAGGCGTGTCTGAGTGGAGGCGTGTCTGGGTGGAGGCGTGTCTGGGTGGAGGCGTGTCTGAGAGGAGGCGTGTCTGAGAGGAGACGTGTCTGGGTGGAGGCGTGTCTGAGTGGAGGCGTGTCTTGTAGCATGTCATGTGTTCTCGTGGTCACAGCGCCCCCTGCTGGCGCAGTCGAGCGAGGACACCTTCATCACCCTCATCGTGTGCAGAAGCTGTTTTACCTTGAGGGAAGTCGGCCTCCAGGTCCAGCTCGGGCTCATACTCCTCCTCTTCATCCTCTTCCTCCTCCTTTGGCATCTCTTCCTCTTCCTCCTCCCCTTGCTCCTTCTTCTCCTTTTTCTCTGGCGTCTCTTCCTCAGCGGCCTGCTTCTCCTCTTCCTTTGCAGCCTGCTTCTCCTCTTCCTCTGCAGCCTGCTTCTCCTCTTCCTCTGCGGTGTGCTTCTCTTCCTCTGCGGCGTGCTTCTCCTCTTCCTCTGCAGCCTGCTTCTCCTCTTCCTCTGCAGCCTGCTTCTCCTCTTCAGCCTGCATCTCCTCTTCCTTAGCGGCCTGCTTCTCCTCTTCCTCAGCGGCCTGCTTCTCCTCTTCCTCTGCAGCCTGCTTCTCCTCTTCCTCTGCAGCCTGCTTCTCCTCTTCCTCTGCAGCCTGCTTCTCCTCTTCCTCAGCGGCCTGCTTCTCCTCTTCCTCTGCAGCCTGCGTCTCCTCTTCCTCTGCAGCCTGCTTCTCCTCTTCCTCTGCAGCCTGCATCTCCTCTTCCTTAGCGGCCTGCTTCTCCTCTTCCTCAGTGGCCTGCTTCTCCTCTTCCTCTGCAGCCTGCTTCTCCTCTTCCTCTGCAGCCTGCTTCTCCTCTTCCTCTGCAGCCTGCATCTCCTCTTCCTCTGCAGCCTGCTCCTCCTCTTTCTCAGAGCTGCAGCTGGAGACCTCTACTCTGCACTCCATCTTTACCGGCACCAGCTTGACATCTAAAACACACAGCTGGTAGATCATCATCATCATCACCATCATCCTCATCATCATCATCACATTGTTGGCCTGCTTAGTGGAGCGTTGTTTGGGACGAGCTCCTCTGAGGTGGGCAGAAGGTTTCTGCACGCTGTCATTTCATGACCTCTGAGTCGTAGAGGTCATCTTTCTTTCATTATGAATGATTGACCTGAAGGTCTCAGGTGCAGCGGCTCTACGCCTAGAGGGGCGCTCTATTTATAGATCAAATGAGCCTAATCAGATTTTCAGCCATTTTGAATGTTGTAAACCCGTTTCCTTCATCTCCTCCTGAACAGATTATTCAGACCCCTCTCAATAGAATAGAATAGACCAGAATAGACCGTCTGCTTCCCTGTGAAGCAACAAGCAGGTGGAATAAACCACGGGACTAAAGTCACACATTTAAAGATGGAGCTACCTGTCCATGTCAATACGGCTCCATAGCGCCCCCTACACATGACATCAAGCAGCCCCAGCACGACGTACCCAGAGCCTCACCTGTGTGTCACTGCAGAGCCTCACCTGTGTGTCACTGCAGAGCCTCACCTGTGTGTCACTGCAGAGCCTCACCTGTGTGTCACTGCAGAGCCTCACCTGTGTGTCACTGCAGAGCCTCACCTGTGTGTCACTGCAGAGCCTCACCTGTGTGTCACTGCAGAGCCTCACCTGTGTGTCACTGCAGAGCCTCACCTGTGTGTCACTGCAGAGCCTCACCTGTGTGCTGGTCCTCTGTGAGGGGGGCGGGGCCTGAGGGCAGCTGGTCCTTCAGCTCCTTGATGGTCTGGAGGATCTGCTCCGCCCCCTGCAGGCTGGTGGGCAGGAACACGGGCACCGGGATCTGGACAGGAGCATTGGTGTGGCCTTTCGTTAGCATGAAAGCATTAACATCAACAACAACAACAAGGTGCTCCTCAGCAGCTTACAGGGAGGGGCAGCGGCAGCAGAGCCGGCGTGATCTGAGCGTACATGCTCATGGGCACGGGGATGAAGACGGGCACGGGGATGGGCACCGGGACGTACTCCCTCTTCACGCCGTCGTCCACGTCTGAGACACACGGGACAACGATTACATCAATACATACATCAATAAATACATACATCAATAAATAAATAAATACATAAATAACATCACCAACGCTCACGACGCCGGGTCTGGAGGAGCACACAGCTGTCGAGCTCCAGGAACACAGACGGAGCGCAGGAAATACGTGTGTGTGTCTCTGTGTGTGTGTGTGTGTGTCTCTGTGTGTGTGTGTGTGTCTGTGTGTGTGTGTCTCTGTGTCTCTGTGTGTGTGTGTGTGTGTCTCTGTGTGTGTCTCTGTGTGTGTGTGTGTCTCTGTGTCTCTGTGTGTGTGTGTGTCTCTGTGTGTGTGTGTGTGTGTGTGTCTGTGTGTGTGTGTGTGTGTGTGTGTGTGTGTGTGTGTCTCTGTGTGTGTCTCTGTGTGTGTGTGTGTGTCTCTGTGTGTGTCTCTGTGTGTGTGTCTCTGTGTGTGTCTGTGTGTGTGTGTCTCTGTGTGTGTCTCTGTGTGTGTGTGTGTCTCTGTGTGTGTGTGTGTGTCTCTGTGTGTGTGTCTCTGTGTGTGTCTCTCTGTGTGTGTGTGTGTCTCACCCGTCTGCAGCAGCTTGCTCTGCATGTGAGGCTTGCAGTAGGTGGCCTTGGTGAGCGTCAGCGGCTTGCACAGCACCGCCTTGTTCTTCACGTCCCTCACCGCGCCGCCGCCGGCGCACGCCGCCGTGCCCTGGCTCACCAGCTGCAGGCCAGAGGGAGACGGGTTCCTTCAGAATAAAAGCTCACCGATAGATCGTCTGTATCTATTGACCTTCCTGAAGGACTTCACTGTGCTTCAGAGACACTCAATCTACATTCAATGGGAATATTTTGCCAGCAGATTAACTTGTTCAGTGGATATTCCACTTTCTTTACGGGATGATAAAGTCGTGACGACGCTGCACTCGTTAACCCCTTCACGGCCTCGTCGTCTTCTAGACGGGTCACGCTTCATCTGGACTACAGGAACCAGAGAGCAAAGAAACTGAACTCACCCCGAGTCTGGGCCCCTGCAGCTCATAGCCTGGAAGACACAAAGAAGACATGAGTACACACACAGAGACACACACACACAGAGACACGCACACACAGAGACACACAGAGACACACACAGAGAGACACACAGAGACACACACAGAGAGACACACACACACAGAGACACACACACACAGAGACACACAGAGACACACACACACAGAGACACACACAGAGACACACACTCTCTCTCTACCCAGGGTGCAGTTCTCCGGGCCCTTCTGCGTGACCATGATGGGCTCGCTCTGCTGCAGGTAGAACTTCAGGAGACACTCCTGGTCACAGAAGTGCTTCATCTCGGTTCTCCACATCACCGACTCCGTCAGGCTCCCCTGAACCTTGCAGCAGTCGCACCTCAGCGCCTGGAGAGCAGGGAGGTGTAGGCCAGGTGTAGGCCAGGTGTAGATCAGGTGTAGGCCAGGTGTAGGCCCGGTGTAGGTCAGGTGTAGGCCCGGTGTAGGTCAGGTGTAGGCCCGGTGTAGGCCAGGTGTAGGTCAGGTGTAGGCCAGGTGTAGGTCAGGTGTAGGCCAGGTGTAGGTCAGGTGTAGGTCAGGTGTAGGTCAGGTGTAGGCCAGGTGTAGGTCAGGTGTAGGCCAGGTGTAGGCCAGGTGTAGGTCAGGTGTAGGCCAGGTCAGGTGTAGGTCAGGTGTAGGTCAGGTCTAGGCCAGGTCTAGGTCAGGTGTAGGTCAGGTGTAGGCCAGGTGTAGGTCAGGTGTAGGCCAGGTGTAGGCCAGGTGTAGGTCAGGTGTAGGCCAGGTGTAGGTCAGGTGTAGGCCAGGTGTAGGCCAGGTGTAGGCCAGGTGTAGGCCAGGTGTAGGCCAGGTGTAGGCCAGGTGTAGGCCAGGTGTAGGCCAGGTGTAGGTCAGGTGTAGGCCAGGTGTAGGCCAGGTGTAGGCCAGGTGTAGGCCAGGTGTAGGCCAGGTGTAGGCCAGGTGTAGGTCAGGTGTAGGTCAGGTGTAGGCCAGGTGTAGGTCAGGTGTAGGTCAGGTGTAGGCCAGGTGTAGGTCAGGTGTAGGCCAGGTGTAGGTCAGGTGTAGGCCAGGTGTAGGCCAGGTGTAGGTCAGGTGTAGGTCAGGTGTAGGCCAGGTGTAGGTCAGGTGTAGGTCAGGTGTAGGCCAGGTGTAGGTCAGGTGTAGGTCAGGTGTAGGCCAGGTGTAGGCCAGGTGTAGGTCAGGTGTAGGTCAGGTGTAGGCCAGGTGTAGGTCAGGTGTAGGCCAGGTGTAGGTCAGGTGTAGGTCAGGTGTAGGTCAGGTGTAGGCCAGGTGTAGGTCAGGTGTAGACCAGGTGTAGGCCAGGTGTAGGTCAGGTGTAGGTCAGGTGTAGGTCAGGTGTAGGTCAGGTGTAGGTCAGGTGTAGGTCAGGTGTAGGCCAGGTGTAGGCCAGGTGTAGGTCAGGTGTAGGTCAGGTGTAGGCCAGGTGTAGGTCAGGTGTAGGTCAGGTGTAGGCCCGGTGTAGGTCAGGTGTAGGTCAGGTGTAGGCGGTGGGGCGGACCTTGTAGTACCAGTCGTTGAACTGCAGGGCGCAGCCCTCGCTGCAGAAGTCCCGTGTCACGCCGCCCAGCTGCCGGCTCAGGCCCCGCCTACACAGCTGGCTGCAGTGGTTGCAGCTCACGCACTTCAGGCCCAGCCGCCGGATGAAGTCCTGCTTGAACAGCAGCTTGCAGCCTGCAGGAGACGACAACAACAACAACAACCACTCGTTACGCATGAGCCCAGAAGGCCGGCCCGGAGCAGCTCTGGAGAGCAGGACCTTCGCTGCAGAACGGCCTCTTGACCCCGGAGAAGCGCAGCGTCTCGTGCAGCGTCTTCTCCTCCTGGCAGTACTCGCAGAACGTCACGATGCAGTGCAGCTTCTTGTAGTCCTCGCAGCACGTCCGGCTGCAGAACTGGAACACCTTGTCCTGGGGACACAACGGGAGGCGGCTGAGGCTCCGCCCTCTGGGTGCTGCTGCACTGGGAGCCGTGTGGTGGGAGCGCTCACCTCCCACTCCAGCGTCTCGGGCTTCAGGCTGAAGGCTCCTCGGCAGTAGTTACACTTCAGCTGCACCCGGGCCGGCTGCCCGTTGGCGGTCGCTTGAAGACCAGCGTTCTGGAAATAAATAAAGAAAACCTGTGACCAACGGGCTCCCATAATGCACCTGGCTGCAGTTAGAGGCGGTTCTCCTTAACATCAACTGAGAAATGAAACGGGGTCACGGACTGCTGCCCGAGTACCACGGGAGTCACGGTTACCGGATAACTCAATCACGGTTAACTGTTAATAACTGTTAACAGTTGATGACTGTTATTAACCGTTATTAGTTATTAACAGTCATTAGTTATTAACTGTTATTATCTGTTAATAACCGTTAATCTGGTTTAAGAGCCGCTTGTGAATCCACATCAAAGCGACAATGTCCTCGCTACATGTATTATGAGAACAGATGTAAAAGAAGAAGAAGAGCCCCACCTGGAACTTGGCGACACACGGAGAGCTGCAGAAGTTGAGGATGTCGCCCTCTGGCAGCGTGGCCTGGTACTGCGGCAACGAGTTCCTCTTACAGGAGTGACAGGACGGCTCAGAGTCTGAACAGAGCATCACATTTAAATGAGGAGGACAAAGACGTTACGACTGGGTAGAATCATCCTAGAGATGTGTAATATACTTTACTGGGTAGAATCATCTTAGGGATGTGTAACATACTTTACTGGGTAGAATCATCTTAGGGATGTGAAATATACTTTACTGGGTAGAATCATCTTAGGGATGTGAAATATACTTTACTGGGTAGAATCATCTTAGGGATGTGTAACATACTTTACTGGGTAGAATCATCTTAGGGATGTGAAATATACTTTACTGGGTAGAATCATCTTAGAGATGTGAAATATACTTTACTGGGTAGAATCATCTTAGGGATGTGAAATATACTTTACTGGGTAGAATCATCTTAGAGATATGAAATATACTTTACTGGGTAGAATCATCTTAGGGATGTGAAATATACTTTACTGGGTAGAATCATCTTAGGGATGTGAAATATACTTTACTGGGTAGAATCATCTTAGGGATGTGTAACATACTTTACTGGGTAGAATCATCTTAGAGATGTGAAATATACTTTACTGGGTAGAATCATCTTAGAGATGTGAAATATACTTTACTGGGTAGAATCATCTTAGGGATGTGAAATATACTTTACTGGGTAGAATCATCTTAGAGATGTGAAATATACTTTACTGGGTAGAATCATCTTAGGGATGTGAAATATACTTTACTGGGTAGAATCATCTTAGGGATGTGAAATATACTTTACTGGGTAGAATCATCTTAGGGATGTGAAATATACTTTACTGGGTAGAATCATCTTAGGGATGTGTAATATACTTTACTGGGTAGAATCATCTTAGGGATGTGTAATATACTTTACTGGGTAGAATCATCTTAGGGATGTGTAACATACTTTACTGGGTAGAATCATCTTAGGGATGTGTAATATACTTTACTGGGTAGAATCATCTTAGAGATGTTTAATATACATATATATATGAACACAGCGAGCATCACATTTAAATGAGGACGAAGAACCAACACACGCTGCATCACGCTTCTGCTCAAGGTCCAAAGAATGAAGTCGACGAAGAACAGTGAAGAGACATTTTGGTAATATGAAAGATAGAATCTCTGACTAAGAGGTGAGACAGACCATAATGATAAGGGTCTCATGATGCATTCAGGTGTAATCTAGTAAAACGTGGTGTTGATAAACGAGAATAAAATAGAGATCAGATGAATTCTAATGTTTAACTTCCTAAAGCTCATTAGAACTCTAAAACCAGATGTCATCTCTCATATGGAGGCTCCTCACTGATGAAGGAGGTGGAGGCCAGCTTGCCCTTGTTCATGCAGCTGACGGCGCAGTAGGAGCCCATGGTGGAGCCGCCCGCCCCCAGGCTGTGCAGCACCTCGCCCGTCTTGATCAGCGTCTTGCAAGTCAGGCACGTCGCCAGTTTACTGTGAGCCTGAGGAGACATCAGCACAGCAGGCTTCTGCTTTACGACAGTCCCTGAACGCATCATCAGAGATAATAACGCTTCACCGACAACATTGTGTTCTACGCATCTTCTTGTCTTCAGTGATGGATTCGTGTCATGTGACCTCGCCCGAACGTCAGGCTGAACACGAGGAGGAGCGGCTGTCAACGTGTGCAATAAGTTCCACAACAACGGGAACACATTCATTTATTCAAGAGATATTCTGCTGCTTCACAATAAAAGACTTTAACTGGTGCTGAAACCTGTGATGTCGGATTCAAAGAGCTTCAGCTCATCATCACAGCTGTGAAACAACACACATGGTGCTACATCTAGGACAGCAGATCAGATATGTCAAGAGGGAGGAGGAGGAGGAGGAAGAGAAAAAAAGAAGAACCCACAACGATACAAAACTGAAGTTGCTGAGACCTAAAATAAAAAGGAAAAGACATTAAGCACTGAGCGGGAGGTTTTAAGAGACGGATCCATTTGAGGAGTAAACTGATCTCACATGAGCAGCTCAATAAGAGATGTGTAATATATACTATATTACTGGATAGAATCATCTCAGAGATGTGTAATATATACTATATTACTGGATAGAATCATCTCAGAGATGTGTAATATATACTGTATTACTGGATAGAATCATCTTAGAGATGTGTAATATATACTATATTACTGGACATCTTAGAGATGTGTAATATATACTGTATTACTGGATAGAATCATCTTAGAGATGTGTAATATATACTATATTACTGGATAGAATCATCTCAGAGATGTGTAATATATACTGTATTACTGGATAGAATCATCTCAGAGATGTGTAATATATACTATATTACTGGACATCTTAGAGATGTGTAATATATACTGTATTACTGGATAGAATCATCTCAGAGATGTGTAATATATACTATATTACTGGATAGAATCATCTTAGAGATGTGTAATATATACTATATTACTGGATAGAATCATCTCAGAGATGTGTAATATATACTATATTACTGGATAGAATCATCTTAGAGATGTGTAATATATACTATATTACTGGATAGAATCATCTCAGAGATGTGTAATATATACTATATTACTGGATAGAATCATCTCAGAGATGTGTAATATATACTGTATTACTGGATAGAATCATCTTAGAGATGTGTAATATATACTATATTACTGGACATCTTAGAGATGTGTAATATATACTGGATAGAATCATCTTAGAGATGTGTAATATATACTGTATTACTGGATAGAATCATCTTAGAGATGTGTAATATATACTGTATTACTGGATAGAATCATCTTAGAGATGTGTAATATATACTATATTACTGGATAGAATCATCTCAGAGATGTGTAATATATACTATATTACTGGATAGAATCATCTTAGAGATGTGTAATATATACTATATTACTGGATAGAATCATCTCAGAGATGTAATATATACTATATTACTGGATAGAATCATCTCAGAGATGTGTAATATATACTATATTACTGGATAGAATCATCTTAGAGATGTGTAATATATACTATATTACTGGATAGAATCATCTTAGAGATGTGTAATATATACTATATTACTGGATAGAATCATCTTAGAGATGTGTAATATATACTATATTACTGGATAGAATCATCTTAGAGATGTGTAATATATACTGTATTACTGGATAGAATCATCTCAGAGATGTGTAATATATACTATATTACTGGACATCTTAGAGATGTGTAATATATACTATATTACTGGATAGAATCATCTCAGAGATGTGTAATATATACTATATTACTGGACATCTTAGAGATGTGTAATATATACTGTATTACTGGATAGAATCATCTCAGAGATGTGTAATATATACTATATTACTGGACATCTTAGAGATGTGTAATATATACTGTATTACTGGATAGAATCATCTCAGAGATGTGTAATATATACTATATTACTGGATAGAATCATCTCAGAGATGTGTAATATATACTATATTACTGGATAGAATCATCTTAGAGATGTGTAATATATACTATATTACTGGACATCTTAGAGATGTGTAATATATACTGTATTACTGGATAGAATCATCTCAGAGATGTGTAATATATACTATATTACTGGATAGAATCATCTTAGAGATGTGTAATATATACCATATTACTGGACATCTTAGAGATGTGTAATATATACTGTATTACTGGATAGAATCATCTTAGAGATGTGTAATATATACTGTATTACTGGATAGAATCATCTTAGAGATGTGTAATATATACTGTATTACTGGATAGAATCATCTTAGATGTGTAATATATACCATATTTTGGGGCGGCTTTAGCTCAGTGGGGTAAGAGGGCCGTCCTGCAACCGCAGGGTTGTGGGTTCGATCCCCGCTCTCCCCATTAGTTGCGAGTCGAAGTGTCCTTGAGCAAGGCACTGAACCCCCAGTTGCTTCCCGGGCGCTTCACCGCAGCCCACTGCTCCTTAATAACTAAGGATGGGTTAAATGCAGAGAACTAATTTCCCCTTGGGGATTAATAAAAGTGTATATTCTATATTACTGGATAGAATCATCTTAGAGATGTGTAATATATACTATATTACTGGATAGAATCATCTTAGAGATGTGTAATATATACTATATTACTGGATAGAATCAGCTCAGAGATGTGTAATATATACTGTATTACTGGATAGAATCATCTTAGAGATGTGTAATATATACTGTATTACTGGATAGAATCATCAGAATGTGGAATGGCCTTGGAAACCGCTGTATGCTCTGGTGTATATTTGGAGGGATTTTCTCCTATCAACCGTGACCAATTATTTTCAACGGTTTCTACTTCGAACACGTCTACCTGTCTCTTGGACCCCATCCCGACGAGGCTGCTTAAAGACGTTTTGCCTTTAATTGGCGGCTCTCTATTAGATCTTATCAATGTGTCTCTGCTAACAGGCCACGTACCACACTCCTTCAAGGTGGCTGTTATTAAACCTCTCCTGAAGAAGCCCACTCTGGATCCAGAGGTGTTGGCTAACTACAGACCGATCTCTAACCTCCCCTTCCTCTCCAAGGTCCTGGAGGAAGTGGTCGCAAATCAGTTGTGCGACTTTCTACATCATAATAGTTTATTTGAGAAATTTCAATCAGGATTTAGAAAACACCGCAGCACCGAGACGGCACTGGTGAAAATTACAAATGACCTCTTAATGGCAGCAGATAAAGGACTCCTCTCTGTCCTGGTCTTGTTAGACATTAGTGCTGCATTCGACACCATTGACCATGACATCCTGTTACAGAGACTGGAGCAGTCGATTGGCATTTCAGGCACGGCACTAATTTGGTTTAAATCCTATTTATCAGATCGATCTCAGTTTGTATTTGTAAACGATGGCGCCGATAACCACCAACGTTAATCACGGAGTTCCACAAGGTTCTGTGCTTGGACCAATTTTATTTACCTTATACATGCTTCCTTTGGGCAATATTATCAGGAAACACTCCATAAACTTTCATTGTTATGCAGATGATACTCAACTATATTTATCGATAAAACCAGAGGAGAGCAACCAACTCTGTAAAATTCAAGCATGTCTTAAAGACATAAAAACATGGATGACCTGCAACTTCTTGATGTTAAACTCAGACAAAACCAAGTAATTTTAATCGGCCCTGAGCACCTCAGAGATCAATTATCTGGTGATGTGGATTCTGTAGACGGCATTGCCCTGGCATCCAACACCACTGTAAAGAATCTTGGCGTTATCTTTGATCGGGACTTGTCCTTTAACTCCCACGTAAAACAAATCTCAAGGACTGCATTCTTTCATCTACGTAATATTTCAAAAATCAGGCACATCTTGTCTCAAAAAGATGCAGAAAAATTGGTTCACGCGTTCATTACTTCTAGACTGGATTACTGCAACTCCTTATTAGCAGGCTGCTCTAATAAATCTCTTAGGTCCCTCCAGTTGATCCAGAATGCTGCAGCTCGTGTTCTCACTAAAACTAAGAAAAGAGATCACATCACTCCTGCACTAGCTGCTCTGCACTGGCTCCCAGTAAAATCAAGAATCACTTTTAAAATTCTTCTCTTAACCTACAAAGCCTTGATTGGTGATGCTCCATCATATCTTAAGGAGCTTGTAGTACCATATTGCCCACTAGAGAGCTACGCTCACTAAATGCGGACTACTTGTAGTTCCTAGAGTCTTAAAAGTAGAATGGGAGCCAGAGCCTTTAGTTATCAAGCTCCTCTTTTATGGAACCAGCTTCCAATTTCAGTCCGGGAGGCAGACACAGTCACCTCGTTTAAGAGTAGACTTAAGACCTTCCTCTTTGACAGAGCTTATAGTTAGGGCTGAATCAGGTTTGCCCTGGTCCAGCCCCTTGATATGCTGCTATAGGCTTATAGCTGCCGGGGACGTTAGGATGCACTGAGTACCTATCTCCTCTTTTTCTCTCCTTAAGGATGAATGTTCATCTCAATCACACGTTACTAACTCTGCTTTCTCCCGAAGTCCTTTTGACTTTACGTCTCATGGGGTCATCGGACCCTATGAGACGGCATAGATCCTATCTGCCTGATGGATCGTCTGGGTCGTAATTCCTGCTCATGACTACGCCACTGTCCTGTTGAGACTCCGCCCTCCTCCTCCCACCGCCATCTGCCTGATGGATCGTGGAGGTCTCCATCGTGGAATATGCCTACTATGAACTATTCATACACTCTGTCATATTCATTGAATGTATTTTAACTCTAAATCTGTCCTTCTGTACACATTACATCTATTGCATCTGTCCATCCTGGAGAGGGATCCTCCTCTGTTGCTCTCCTGCAGGTTTCTTCCCTTTTTCTCCCCCCTGAAGGGTTATTTGGGAGTTTTTCCTGGTCCGATGTGAGGTTTTGGGGCAGGGATGTCTATGTGTACAGATTGTAAAGCACTCCGAGACAAATTTGTAATTTGTGAAATTGGGCTATACAAATAAACTGAATTGAATCTTAGAGATGTGTAATATATACTGTATTACTGGATAGAATCATCTTAGAGATGTGTAATATATACCATATTACTGGATAGAATCATCTTAGAGATGTGTAATATATACTATATTACTGGATAGAATCATCTTAGAGATGTGTAATATATACTATATTACTGGATAGAATCAGCTCAGAGATGTGTAATATATACTATATTACTGGATAGAATCATCTCAGAGATGTGTAATATATACCATATTACTGGATAGAAGCATCTTCAGACCTGTGAACATGTTTATAGATACCGGAGGTTCTTTTGGTGTAAATAACTAACATATTTATATTCACAACAGCTGTTATAATTAGTCTTCAGGAACTGGAATATTTAGAGTAATAAATATATACATTAAGTTAAAAACACATTATTTAAACCCACAAGGTCTCTACGGTGCCTTCAAGTGCACGAGGAGGTCCGGCCCACCAGATACATGTATACACGTGTTTAAACATGTGTAAACATGTGTATATATGTATAAACACACGTGTTTAAACATGTGTATACATGTATATACATGTATATACACATGTGTTTAAACATGTGTAAACATGTGTATATATGTATAAACACATGTGTTTAAACATGTGTAAACACGTGTATACATGTATACACGTGTTTAAACATGTGTAAACATGTGTATATATGTTTGGAACCAGTGAAAGGAAGTTTACGGTTCGGGTTAGTAGAGAAAGAAGAGGAAGAGGAAGAAGAGTAGGACGAGGAGGAGGAGGAAGAGGCGGATAGGAGGGCTCGCCACGGCGTAATTACTACCAGCAGCAACCTGTCATTTAGCGGGACGTGAATGAAGGGAGCCCGGCTCCTCAGTACCTGCTTGTACTCCGTGATGCAGGCCTGGCAGCAGAAGCGTTTCTGCTGGCCGTCCACCAGCAGAAAGTGGTTGGCGGACGCTCGGCTGGGCAGGTAGTCGCCACACTGCTCGCAGCAGTTCATGATCAGGCCGTTGGCCCGGCGGTAAACGTTGAAACACGAGTCGCTGCAGATCTTATGGGTCACGGCCTTAAAGCTAACCTCGTGGCGGATCTGTAGAGAGAAACGCAGCAGGAGCTTCATTCACTTCTCCTTTAGGAAGATGATCACTGTGACTGGATGGGTTATGTGGAGGAGGACAAGGTCAGGCTTCAGCCTTTAGGACGAGAGGTCAGGCTTCAGCCTTTAATACCAGAGGTCAGGCTTCAGCCTTTGTCGAGGTCAGGCTTCAGCCTTTAGGACGAGAGGTCAGGCTTCAGCCTTTAATACGAGAGGTCAGGCTTCAGCCTTTAGGACGAGAGGTCAGGCTTCAGCCTTTAATACCAGAGGTCAGGCTTCAGCCTTTAGGACGAGAGGTCAGGCTTCAGCCTTTAGGACGAGAGGTCAGGCTTCAGCCTTTAATACCAGAGGTCAGGCTTCAGCCTTTAGGACCAGAGGTCAGGCTTCAGCCTTTAGGACGAGAGGTCAGGCTTCAGCCTTTAGGACGAGAGGTCAGGCTTCAGCCTTTAATACCAGAGGTCAGGCTTCAGCCTTTAGGACGAGAGGTCAGGCTTCAGCCTTTAGGACGAGAGGTCAGGCTTCAGCCTTTAATACGAGAGGTCAGGCTTCAGCCTTTAATACCAGAGGTCAGGCTTCAGCCTTTAGGACGAGAGGTCAGGCTTGAGCCTTTAGGACGAGAGGTCAGGCTTCAGCCTTTAATACCAGAGGTCAGGCTTCAGCCTTTAGGACGAGAGGTCAGGCTTCAGCCTTTAGGACGAGAGGTCAGGCTTCAGCCTTTAATACCAGAGGTCAGGCTTCAGCCTTTAGGACGAGAGGTCAGGCTTCAGCCTTTAATACCAGAGGTCAGGCTTCAGCCTTTAGGACGAGAGGTCAGGCTTCAGCCTTTAGGATGAGAGGTCAGGCTTCAGCCTTTAATACCAGAGGTCAGGCTTCAGCCTTTAGGACGAGAGGTCAGGCTTCAGCCTTTAGGACGAGAGGTCAGGCTTCAGCCTTTAATAGCAGAGGTCAGGCTTCAGCCTTTAGGACGAGAGGTCAGGCTTCAGCCTTTAATACCAGAGGTCAGGCTTCAGCCTTTAATACGAGGTCAGGCTTCAGCCTTTAATACCAGAGGTCAGGCTTCAGCCTTTAATACCAGAGGTCAGGCTTCAGCCTTTAGGACGAGAGGTCAGGCTTCAGCCTTTAATACGGGAGGTCAGGCTTCAGCCTTTAATACGAGAGGTCAGGCTTCAGCCTTTAGGAGAGGTCAGGCTTCAGCCTTTGTCAGAGGTCAGGCTTCAGCCTTTAATACGGGAGGTCAGGCTTCAGCCTTTAATACGAGAGGTCAGGCTTCAGCCTTTAGGACGAGAGGTCAGGCTTCAGCCTTTAGGACGAGAGGTCAGGCTTCAGCCTTTAGGACGAGAGGTCAGGCTTCAGCCTTTAGGACGAGAGGTCAGGCTTCAGCCTTTAGGACGAGTGGTCAGGCTTCAGCCTTTAATACGAGAAGTCAGGCTTCAGCCTTTAATACCAGAGGTCAGGCTTCAGCCTTTAATACGAGAGGTCAGGCTTCAGCCTTTAGGACGAGAGGTCAGGCTTCAGCCTTTAATACCAGAGGTCAGGCTTCAGCCTTTAGGACGAGAGGTCAGGCTTCAGCCTTTAATACCAGAGGTCAGGCTTCAGCCTAAATACGAGAGGTCAGGCTTCAGCCTTTAATACGAGAGGTCAGGCTTCAGCCTTTTACGAGAGGTCAGGCTTCAGCCTTTAATACAGAGGTCAGGCTTCAGCCTTTATGAGAGGTCAGGCTTCAGCCTTTAGGACGAGAGGTCAGGCTTCAGCCTTTTGGACGAGAGGTCAGGCTTCAGCCTTTAATACCAGAGGTCAGGCTTCAGCCTAAATACGAGAGGTCAGGCTTCAGCCTTTTGGACAAGAGGTCAGGCTTCAGCCTTTTGGACAAGAGGTCAGGCTTCAGCCTTTAATACCAGAGGTCAGGCTTCAGCCTTTAATACGAGAGGTCAGGCTTCAGCCTTTAGGACGAGAGGTCAGGCTTCAGCCTTTTGGACAAGAGGTCAGGCTTCAGCCTTTAATACCAGAGGTCAGGCTTCAGCCTTTAATACGAGAGGTCAGGCTTCAGCCTTTAGGACGAGAGGTCAGGCTTCAGCCTTTAGGACGAGAGGTCAGGCTTCAGCCTTTAGGACGAGAGGTCAGGCTTCAGCCTTTAGGACGAGAGGTCAGGCTTCAGCCTTTAGGACGAGAGGTCAGGCTTCAGCCTTTAGGACGAGAGGTCAGGCTTCAGCCTTTAATACCAGAGGTCAGGCTTCAGCCTTTAATACCAGAGGTCAGGCTTCAGCCTTTAGGACGAGAGGTTGTTGTTTATATGAGCCGTTGTTGTTTATATGAGACTTTGTTGTTGTTATGATACGTTGTTGTTATATGATACGTTGTTGTTGTTGTTGTTTACATAAGACATTTTTGTTTATATGAGCCGTTGTTTATATGAGACATTGTTGTTGTTATGAGACGCCGTTGTTGTTGTTTATATGAGACGTTGTTGTTTATATGAGACGTTTTTGTTCTGATACGTTGTTGTTATATGAGACGCCGTTGTTGTTTATATGAGACGTGATTGTTGTTGTTTATATGAGACGCCGTTGTTGTTTATATGAGACGTGGTTGTTGTTGTTTATATGAGACGTGGTTGTTGTTGTTTATATGAGACGTGGTCTCTAGGATAATAAACTGAATGCTGCCTGACGACTAACACGCACCATGTTTATTAAGGAGGAACTATCTAATTTCTGAGCAAAGCGGTTGCCGTGGCGACGGAGCTGTCAACGATGACGTGGAGACAAAATGGAGAACAGAAGACAAGAAAGAAGAGAACAGTGAGGAAGAGGAGGATGAGGAGATTATTGAAAGTAAATGATAAAAAGAGACTGATGGAATGAAATGGAGGGAAGAGATCGTTCACCTTAAAGTTCACCACGACACAACATCTGTGACTCCATGAGGACCAGTCATGTGACTCCATGAGAATCAGTCATGTGACTCCATGATCAGTCATGTGATTCCATGAGGATCAGTCATGTGACTGACTGACAAGTGGCGGACAAAGGGGAGGAGCCTATCGGAGGTACTGACCTCGGTGAGCTTGCCGCAGACGGTGCATTTGGTCTTGAGTCCAGACTTGGGCGGGTTCTGCTTGTTCTCGTAGGCGCCGAGGCAGCCGGTGCTGCAGAACTCCTGGAAGGACTCGCTGGAGTCCACCTGGGCCACGATGGTGCCCTTCATGGTCGTGATGTCCCTGGTGGTCAGAAGACAATCAGCTTCAACACAAGAAGCATGGACTTCTATACAACCAGAGGAGTCGCCCCCTGGTGGTCAGGAGAGAGAATGCAGCTTTAACTCATGAAGCATAGACTTCTATACAACCAGAGGAGTCGCCCCTGGTGGTCAGGAGAGAGAATGCAGCTTTAACACATGAAGCATAGACTTCTATACAACCAGAGGAGTCGCCCCCTGGTGGTCAGGAGAGCTTCTGGACATCATTGGACCCATGCCTAGAAACTTGCCCCAGCCTTGAACAACACCTGCCGTCTGATGACTGGCTGCTTGAAACCCACCAACACAAGCAACCTGCACCTCCTCGCTGGCATTGCAGCTGCTGATATTAGACGGAAAGTTGCTAGCCGAGTCGAGAAAACAAAAGCTACTAGCGATGAGCGCCATCTCCTCCATGGATGTCACCCTCCGGCCCAACGGCTAAAGTCAAGAAAAAGTTTTCTCAGCCAGGTCCAGCCCAAAACAAAGTCTCGGGAAGAAACCAGAATACAACTCTGGATGGAAAAACTTGAGAATGACCCACCTCCAACTGACATGGGAATACCCCCCACTGGCCAAGAAGCATCATGGGCTCAATGGAAAACACTCAACCGCCTTAGAACAAGAACGGGACGATCCAAAGATGCTCTGGTCAGATGGGGCTACAAGACTGGCCCAACCAGCTGTGAATGTGGACAAGCAGCCCTCTACTACCTAACCCTTGCAGCCCAAAAGACCTTGCAGTATTCAACAAAAACGCAAATGACTGTGTAAATAAATGGGAAACTGCCATATAACTATCACGCTTCAGTGAAACGAAAAGAAGGTCAGGAGAGAGAATGCAGCTTTAACACATGAAGATAGACTTCTATACAACCAGAGGAGTCGCCCCCTGGTTGTCAGGAGAGAGAAGGCAGCTTTAACACATGAATATAGACTTCTATACAACCAGAGGAGTCGCCCCCTGGTGGTCAGGAGAGAGAATGCAGCGTTAAAACATGGAGCATAGACTTCTATACAACCAGAGGAGTCGCCCCCTGGTGGTCAGGAGAGAGAATGCAGCTTTAACACATGAAGATAGACTTCTATACAACCAGAGGAGTCACCCCCTGGTGGTCAGGAGAGAGAATGCAGATTAAAAACATGAAGCATAGACTTCTATACAACCAGAGTCACCCCCTGGTGGTCAAGAGAGAGAATGCCGCTTTAGCACATGAAGCATAGACTTCTATACAACCAAAGGAGTCGACCCCTGGTGGTCAGGGGAGAGAATGCAGCTTTAGCACATGAGGCATAGACTTCTATACAACCAGAGGAGTCACCCCCTGGTGGTCAGGAGAGAGAATGCAGCTTTAGCACATGAAGCATAGACTTCTATACAACCAGAGGAGTCACCCCCTGGTGGTCAGGAGAGAGAATGCAGCTTTAGCACATGAAGCATAGACTTCTATACAACCAGAGGAGTCGCCCCCTGGTGGTCAGGGGAGAGAATGCAGCTTTAACACATGAAGCATCGGTCAATATGACTTTCAGTCCCTGAGTCTCTGATCAGCATCACTTCTTATAATTTGTTTTTTTGCGAAGGGTACCCCCATAAGGACCCTAACCCTGAAGTGAAGGGTACCCACATAAGGACCCTAACCCTGAAGTGAAGGGAACCCCCATAAGGACCCTAACCCTGAAGTGAAGGGTACCCCCATAAGGACCCTAACCCTGAAGTGAAGGGTACCCACATAAGGACCCTAACCCTGAAGTGAAGGGTACCCCCATAAGGACCCTAACCCTGAAGTGAAGGGTACCCCCATAAGGACCCTAACCCTGAAGTGAAGGGTACCCACATAAGGACCCTAACCCTGAAGTGAAGGGTACCCCCATAAGGACCCTAACCCTGAAGTGAAGGGAACCCCCATAAGGACCCTAACCCTGAAGTGAAGGGTACCCCCATAAGGACCCTAACCCTGAAGTGAAGGGAACCCCCATAAGGACCCTAACCCTGAAGTGAAGGGAAGCCCCATAAGGACCCTAACCCTGAAGTGAAGGGTACCCCCATAAGGACCCTAACCCTGAAGTGAAGGGTACCCACATAAGGACCCTAACCCTGAAGTGAAGGGTACCCCCATAATAATAATAAATCATTTATTTTCTATAGCGCTTCTCTAGACACCCGAAGTCTCTTTACAGTCCAGAGTCCAGTAGTCACACACACAGTCATCCGGTGGTGGTAAACTACAATCAGGAGCCACAGCTGCCCTGGGGCAGACTGACGGAAGCGTGGCAGCCAATCAGCGCCCCGGCCCCTCCCCCAATCAGCGCCCCGGCCCCTCCCCCACCACCAACACTCATTCACATCCATACGAGCCGGGGTGAGGCTGCGGGGCATGTCTTTATGATGGTGGGGGAAACCGGAGGACCCGGAGTAAACCCACGCAGGCACGAGGAGAACATCAGGAGAACACGAGGAGAACACGAGAACACGAGGAGAACACGAGGCGAACAAGAGGAGAACAAGAGGAGAACACGAGGAGAACAAGAGAACAACACGAGAACACGAGGAGAACACGAGGAGAACAAGAGGAGAACACGAGGAGAACAAGAGGAGAACAAGAGAACACGAGGAGAACAAGAGGAGAACACGAGGAGAACACGAGAACAACACGAGAACACGAGGAGAACACGAGGAGAACACGAGGAGAACAAGAGGAGAACACGAGGAGAACAAGAGGAGAACACGAGGAGAACAAGAGGAGAACAAGAGGAGAACTCCACACAGAAAGGACCTGGACGACCGGGATTTGAACCCAGGGCCTTCTTGCTGTGAGGCGACAGCGCTAACCACTGCTGCCCCATAAGGACCCTAACCCTGACCCCCCATAAGGACCCTAACCCTGAACCCATAGGACCCTAACCCTCAACCCATAGGACCCTAACCCTGACCCCATAGGACCCTAACCACTGAACCCCCATAGGACCCTAACCCTGAACCCATAGGACCCTAACCCTCAACCCATAGGACCCTAACCCTGACCCCATAGGACCCTAACCACTGAACCCCCATAGGACCCTAACCCTGAACCCATAGGACCCTAACCCTGACCCCATAGGACCCTAACCCTGACCCCCATAGGACCCTAACCCTGAACCCCCATAGGACCCTAACCCTGAACCCATAGGACCCTAACCCTGACCCCATAGGACCCTAACCACTGAACCCCCATAAGGACCCTAACCCTGAACCCCCATAGGACCCTAACCCTGAACCCATAGGACCCTAACCCTGAACCCATAGGACCCTAACCCTGACCCCATAGGACCCTAACCCTGAACCCCCATAGGACCCTAACCCTGAACCCATAGGACCCTAACCCTGACCCCATAGGACCCTAACCACTGAACCCCCATAAGGACCCTAACCCTGAACCCCCATAGGACCCTAACCCTGACCCCATAGGACCCTAACCCTGACCCCCATAGGACCCTAACCCTGAACCCCCATAGGACCCTAACCCTGACACCCATAGGACCCTAACCCTGAACCCCCATAGGACCCTAACCCTGAACCCCCATAGGACCCTAACCCTGAACCCCCAGAGGACCCTAACCCTGAACCCCCATAGGACCCTAACCCTGACCCCCATAGGACCCTAACCCTGAACCCCCATAGGACCCTAACCCTGAACCCCCATAGGACCCTAACCCTGAACCTCCATAAGGACCCTAACCCTGAACCCCCATAGGACCCTAACCCTGAACCCCCATAGGACCCTAACCCTGAACCCCCATAGGACCCTAACCCTGAACCCCCATAGGACCCTAACCCTGAACCCCATAGGACCCTAACCCTGAACCCCCCTAGCACCCTAACCCTGAACCCCATAGGACCCTAACCCTGAACCCCATAGGACCCTAACCCTGAACCCCCATAGGACCCTAACCCTGACCCCCCATAGGACCCTAACCCTGAACCCCCATAGGACCCTCACCCTTACCCCCATAGGACCCTAACCCTGAACCCCCATAGGACCCTCACCCTGACCCCATAGGACCCTAACCCTGAACCCCCATAGGACCCTGAACCCTGACCCCATAGGACCCTAACCCTGAACCCCCATAGGACCCTGAACCCTGACCCCATAGGACCCTAACCCTGAACCCATAGGACCCTAACCCTGACCCTCCATAAGGACCCTAACCCTGAACCCCCATAAGGACCCTAACCCTGAACCCCCATAGGACCCTAACCCTGAACCCCCATAGGACCCTAACCCTGACCCCCCATAAGGACCCTAACCCTGAACCTCCATAAGGACCCTAACCCTGACCCCATAGGACCCTAACCCTGAACCCCAATAGGACCCTAACCCTTACCCCCATAGGACCCTAACCCTTACCCCCATAGGACCCTAACCCTGAACTCCCATAGGACCCTAACCCTTACCCCCATAGGACCCTAACCCTGAACCCCCATAGGACCCTAACCCTGAACCCCCATAGGACCCTCACCCTGACCCCCATAAGGACCCTAACCCTGAACCTCCATAAGGACCCTAACCCTGACCCCATAGGACCCTAACCCTGAACCCCCATAGGACCCTAACACTGACCCTCCATAAGAACCCTAACCCTGAACCTCCATAAGGACCCTAACCCTGAACCCCCATAAGGACCCTAACCCTGAACCCCCATAGGACCCTAACACTGACCCCCCATAAGGACCCTAACCCTGAACCTCCATAAGGACCCTAACCCCATAGGACCCTAACCCTGAACCCCCATAGGACCCTAACCCTGAACCCCCATAGGACCCTAACCCTTACCCCCATAGGACCCTCACCCTGACCCCCATAAGGACCCTAACCCTGAACCCCAATAGGACCCTCACCCTGACCCCATAGGACCCTAACCCTGAACCCCCATAGGACCCTAACCCTGACCCCATAGGACCCTAACCCTGAACCCCCATAGGACCCTAACCCTGACCCCATAGGACCCTAACCCTGACCCCATAGGACCCTAACCCTGACCCCATAGGACCCTAACCCTGACCCCATAGGACCCTAACCCTGAACCCCCATAGGACCCTAACCCTGAACCCCCATAGGACCCTAACCCTGACCCCATAGGACCCTAACCCTGACCCCATAGGACCCTAACCCTGACCCCCATAGGACCCTAACCCTGACCCCATAGGACCCTAACCCTGAACCCCCATAGGACCCTAACCCTGACCCCATAGGACCCTAACCCTTACCCCCATAGGACCCTAACCCTGACCCCATAGGACCCTAACCTGAACCCCCATAGGACCATAACCCTGACCCCATAGGACCCTAACCCTGAACCCCCATAGGACCCTAACCCTGACCCCCATAAGGACCCTAACCCTGAACCCCCATAGGACCCTCACACTGACCCCATAGGACCCTACCCCTGAACCCCCATAGGACCCTAACCCTGAACCCCATAGGACCCTAACCCTGACCCCATAGGACCCTAACCCTGACCCCATAGGACCCTAACCCTGAACCCCCATAGGACCCTAACCCTGACCCCCATAAGGACCCTAACCCTGAACCCCCATAGGACCCTCACCCTGACCCCATAGGACCCTAACCCTGACCCCATAGGACCCTGACCCAGACTCACTTCTTGCACATGGTGCAGGTCTTCTTGGGGGCGGGCTTGTGGGAGAAGGCGGAGAGGCAGGGGGTGGAGCAGAACAGGTGGGTGGAGCCCTTGCGCTGGTAGGCCGTCTGGCCTTTCTTCAGAGGCTTCTTACAGTTGGCACAGGTCACCTGGGGGAGCACACGGGACACCTGCTGAGAGGGGAATGGTCTACACACGGGTCCCTGAACGCACCATCAGCTACACCATCCATCAGCTATTGATCGCTGATTGATCACTGAAATCCTGAGTAGCTTCTCTTGGATGTGTGTGTGTTCAACCTGTAATGTATTCACATGGCTTTGCATCGGTTATTGACCTGAGAGGGGGAGAGAGAGAGAGAGAGAGACAGACAGACAGAGAGAGAGACAGAGAGACAGAGAGAGAGAGACACAGACAGAGAGAGAGACAGAGAGAGAGAGGAGACAGAGAGACAGACAGAGAGAGAGAGAGAGAGAGAGACAGAGAGAGAGAGAGAGACAGAGAGAGAGACAGAGAGAGACAGAGAGAGAGACAGAGACATTCAGTGCGTTTACATGCATTCGAATAACTGTCTGAGTCGGACTGAAATCTAATGATCCGTTTCAAGTCAACATGTTCGACTATGTGCGGTCCGACTACGATCCGATTAACACCCTGGATAACTCGATCCGATCCGGTTGATAATTCGACTATCGCGGCATGTAACGGTGAATTGGATTAGGAACTGGACTTTGCGTCTTTGCGCATGCTTGAGATCCCGCCGCCCTCCTCCCGCCCTCCCTCCCTCCCATGTCGTGACCCGGAAGTCGAAAGAGACGATAAGTTGTCACTGCCGGGAGCCTGGCCTCAGAAAACAAACAAACAACCAGTACCGCTGCTCACCATGTTGGTGCCCTGAGCAGAACTCCTCATGATGCCCCCTGAGATAGGAAAGTGACCCACGGCGATCGTTGTCGACGGGGGGAGAGCTCATCTGTGTGCGCGGATGTGTCGGCGCATCACGGCAGAGCGATGCGACCCGAGAAGTGTTAACGGGGGGGTGCTGAGATTAAACATCTCTCTTGTTCTGCCTGTTTTGTGATATACATGCCTAAAAGGCGCCTAATATTTCTAGACTGAAATAATATCGGCATTATAATTATTATAACTATGAGGATTTTTTTAGTTGCCTATGTTGTGGAGCCCCCTCAGGACTTGGTGCCCTCCGCGCAGCGCGCTATGGGAGCGGCGGCGCTGGACACAACGCTCTGGAGAACATAAGAGCCACACATTCTGGACCGAAGAGCAGACAGAATGTATGCTTCATGTAGTGAAGGAGTTGAACAGACTAAAGTTCATGGTTCTTTCTCGAAATGTTGATGATGTTGTTGGTGGTGGTGAAGAGGTCAAGCGGAAGTGGCTGCATCACCACGAGTTGTAATGAAAACATCGCCGCCTATCGTATCGGATATGACATGCTTTCAAAGGCCAATGATTCTAATCACTCACTCTATGTATATCGGGATAACAGCAGATCCCCCAAAAGAGAGTCCCACTAAAGCAAGATGAGAATTATACCATCATGTAAACGCACTGACAGAGAGAGAGAGACAGAGAGAGACCTCTACAGTAAAGGTGCTCACCTTGACCGTCCTGGGCTGGGCGCTGGAGGTCTGGCCCGGCCCTCTGGGGGAGGAGGAGGCCGGCGGGTCGACCCCCGTCTGCTTCTGGTTCCGGGGCGCTGAAGCAGACTGGGAGATCCACGAGTCTGGAGGGACAGAGACCACCAACCGGGTCAGGGTCCTCTTCTGCTCCTCTAGAGACCTCATCTAGTCCTGGTCCTCTAGAGACCTCATCTAGTCCTGCTCCTCTAGAGACCTAATCTAGTCCTGGTCCTCATCTAGACCTGCTCCTCTAGAGACCTCATCTAGTCCTGGTCCTCTAGAGACCTCATCTAGTCCTGGTCCTCTAGAGACCTGGTCCTCTAGGAGACCTGGTCCTCTAGAGACCTCAGGGTAGTCCTGGTCCTCCTTAGACCTCAGGGTAGTCCTGGTCCTCTAGAGACCTCATCTAGTCCTGGTCCTCTATAGACCTCAGTGTAGTCCTGGTCCTCTAGAGACCTCAGGGTAGTCCTGGTCCTCTAGAGACCTCATCTAGTCCTGGTCCTCTAGAGACCTCCTCTAGTCCTGGTCCTCTAGAGACCTGGTCCTCTAGGAGACCTGGTCCTCTAGAGACCTCAGTGTAGTCCTGGTCCTCTAGAGACCTCATCTAGACCTGGTCCTCTAGAGACCTGGTCCTCTAGAGACCTGGTCCTCTAGGAGACCTGGTCCTCTAGAGACCTCAGGGTAGTCCTGGTCCTCTAGAGACCTCATCTAGTCCTGGTCCTCTAGTCCTGGTCCTACATCAGAGCCACCGGGTCGGATTCTGCAGGGGTTTTCCTGCATAGAGAACATGTGGGCGCGCGCCTAAGCCCTTTTCCCGAGCGCCTAAGGCAAAAAAAAGTCTGCGACGGGAAAAAGAAGAAGAAAAAACTGTTCATCACGTGCATGTCAGCGAATATGTTCTCAATAGTATGTTTCAAGGAGGCTACAGCCGAACCCTCGTTCTGTTTGGATCAAGAGTCATGGAGTTGATCAGCGTGTCTTCTTGTCTGATCCATGCTGTGAGGTGAATGCAGGGTTTTTCCTGGGTCAAAATGGGTCTTCGGTGCTCCCAAAAGAAAATGTTGCGCGCACTCAGACAAGAGGACACGCTTATCAACTCCAGTGTTTCCCCTACCATTATAACTAGGGATGGGTATCGTTTGGGTTTTTTCCGATACCGGTGCTAAACCGGTACTTTTAAAACGATACCGGTGCCTAAACGGTGCCTGAACCGCTACTTCTTCTTTTTTAAACGCACATTGAGGACATTAAAAACCTCTTCAGCCATATTCCCTGTAGAAGCCGTTATCATGGAGCACCGACACACAACGGATATCAGACCGTTAACATACACAATGTTCTCCATTATATGAGGTGATATGTATTGTCATGTGCAGACTTTATAGGGTTAACCTGTCACTGTGTTGATGGGCAAAGAGAACAACCAATCAGAGGGACTGAAGATGACACGTGACAAATAAAGTTTTGCTTCTGACAGCGAGAGTTACACTGAAACAAAGTGACGCCCCACGGTCTTTATTCCTCCGTCATTATATTCCCGGTAACACCGGGTAAACAGCCGGGATCGCTGGACACCAACACATCTGCTAGCAGACTGTCACGCTCGTAGCTAGCGCTAGCTACGAGCTAGCTTAAACATGGTTATAATGGCTAATTTATTATTTCTTGGGCTACTTTTATGAATGCAAGACTTGCAATCAACGTTACGGTACTAATCTGAGTTCCGGCTGCTCGTCATCATCGGTCTCCCCGTGTTCAGGGGACCGGTGACGGTCTCCCCATGCGTCCAGCCTGACGCTGGTGTGCTCTACACGGGCTCACAGTCACACACGGCCACGCCTCCGCTGTCAGAGTTAAATATGATAGGCTATCGTAACCTGATGACAGGGCGGAGTCACCTGAGAAGTTCACAACAATAGGTTTTTTTCAATTTCAATCGGCTCAGGCACCGGAAAGCACCGAAATGTGCGTTGCGTTTCGGTCCGGGTAATACCGGTTGTATCTTTTATATATTTTTTCCATCGCGGACTTTTTTTTGCCTTAGGCGCTCGGGAAAACGGCGTAGGCGCGCGCCCAAATGTTCTCTATGCAGGAAAAACCCTGGAATGGACAGAGCGGCCGCCTGCTGGTCACTCACCAGCCCACCTGCACCAACACACCTGGACTATTGTCAAGAGGGATGCACCGATCTGATTGGCGCCGATCCATATCGGCCGATATTCCCATTATCGGTTTTGTTCGGCGTTCTCAAACTTGGCCGATCAGATGACGTAACATCTGTGAGAACTATCAGACGTTTCAATCGCATCGCAGACGATGCGCCCGGCGAGGGCCGCAGAGTGAGAGGTCAGAGGTCAGAGGGGATCCTCACCACCGAGCGGCGTCCCCGTCCCCCGAGTTGAATCTCTGGGTCGACTCAGCCGACTCTCACATGTCTGCCCCTACAGACTGATGCTCACGCTAAACACATTCCATCGGGAGTGAGAGGGTTTGATAAAGTTAGCGGAAGGATTTAAGTGACAACATCCGGTTTTGCAAAGTTAGCGGAAAGAACCACGTGAAACAACATCCGCTTTTCAAAATAAGATATCGACAAATCATACACGAACATATAAAAGTAAACAATGAACTGATTTTGTATCTTTATAGATCGTTTCTGAGATTTAGCTTAAATTGTGCTAACATTAAAACATTGTTACTGTACCAAGGAAGAGTTTATAAAAATAAGTCAGACTTTTGTATGTTAAACAAAGTCCTGTATATAGATTTCCCCAAGAGTTCCAGGAAATGAATAATGCAGATGTGTTCCATACATATCTGAAATCCCCTACAATAGCAATCAAACTATTTTAATGTATCAATTAGGACATTTTTCAAAGTAAAAGTCCTAAATATTTAAAGAAATCTGTAATTTCTTTAATGTTTGAGGTGCTTTATATCTGTATTTCCTCATAGTCCTCATGGCAATAATGCAACACAATAAATAGAATGCTTCAATCGACACCGTGATCGGTGTTATCGGATCGGCAGATACTGATTTCGGTGATCGGTGATCGGCACCAAAAACCTGATCGGTGCATCTCTAATTGTCAATCTATTAGCCGATCTATTTTAGCAAAATGATTTCCTCAAGCATTGCCTCCATTATTTATGGGGAAAAAAAATAAACATAGATGTTTGCTAATTACGGTGACATGGCAATACAGACCGTGGGCGCGCAGCGCGCCAAACATTTTTTCCGGGAGCACCGAAGACCCATTTTGACCCAGGAAAAACCCTGTTCTGGTGAAACCAGATGACGTCATACAGGTTCACCAAAACCTCCTTCAGATCCAGCAGAGACCAGTCCACCGCGCACCGACCCAGAGGAGGTGCAGTCTGCGGTAAAGAGCTGAGATCAGGACCACCTGGTCCAGAGACCACCCAGTTAAAGAGGACCACCTGGAGTTTAGAACATCAGAAACATCTCCATGTCCTCAAGTGTCCGATGCTCCACTGGGCCCTGAACGCATCTCAAATCACTCACAGCTAGAAGGTTCTTTTCCGTGTAAATAGTTTTAGGATGCAGAGCCCCCCCCCCCCTGCTGATGGAGTCAAACCAGATGGAGGTGGTCTTCATGTGTGTTGCTCAGTCAAACCTGGTCTGTTGTGGGTCCCCGAGTCCCCGTTGTGGACCAGCTGGCCCGGGGGTCCGGAGCCCCTCCCCGGGTTGAAGGTGGGTCGGCCCGGCGGGGCGTCGGCGCTCAGGCTGAAGGTGCTGCCGATCCGGAGCCCGTTCTGGTCCCCGAGGACCGGGTCTCCTTCCTAGACCACAAGACCAGAGTATCACGTGTCACGTGTCACACACACACACGTAAGCAAGATGGCGGCGCGTACGGACGCAGCGGCCCCTCTCTGTCCTGACCATTTGGTGTTTTGTTCTGTTTCTAAATGTTTGTGCAAAAGTTCGTCCAAAAATTGTTCGTCTTCGCCTCGTCTGTCTACGTCGGAACCCAAATATAGTCGCCAGGTTCTGTTAACCATCGGCAGGACCAAACTACACGGCACTCTGGACGCTGAACAAGCGGAAACACTCATGAGCACGGATTACTGCCGGCCCTCGACCACACCGACCACACGGACTCGACTGCCACTCCTCCCCAGAAAGGAGGCGCCATAGCGCTGTGAGAGGAAGCAGAAGAGGGTAGCGCGGAGGAACCCGAGCTAGGCTAGCGGCTAGGCCAACTCGTCCAGCCATACCATCCATTATCATGGCTAATGTGCGATCCTTGGACAACAAAATGGACCACATGAGACTGCTGCAGACGGAGCAGCGAGACGTGAGGAACTGCTGTGTGCTTATCTTCACGGAAACATGGCTAAACGACAACATCCCCGACTCTGCTGTGAGACTGGAGGAGCTAACATGCTACCGAGCGGACAGAGCCCTCGCTGATGGAGGGGAAACTCGCGGCGGGGTATGTGTTTACATCCGGGATGCATGGTGCCGGGACGCTGCCGTGGTATGTAGACACTGCTCACCACTGGCGGAGTTTATGATCGTAAGGTGCCGTCCTTTTTATCTGCCGAGGGAATTCACGGCGATTCTGCTAGTCGCTGTTTACATCCCCCCGACCTCCAACAACAGTGATAGAAATGCGGCACTTTGTGAACTGTATCAGGCCATCAGCGAACAACAGACGGCTCACCCAGACGGCTTCACCATCTTTGCTGGAGATTTCAACCATGCAAACCTTAAGACTGTCCTTCCCAAACTACACCAGCATGTTGATTTCCCTACAAGAGGAGACAACATTTTGGATCTGGTCTACACAACCCACAAAGGAGCGTACAAGGCCTCCCCCCTCCCCCACATAGGTCTCTCTGACCACATCACCGTCATGCTAATGCCAGCATACAGACCCAGAGTGAAAGCCTCCAGACCGGTTCTGAAGCAGGTACGGGTGTGGCCAGAGGGGGCCTCCTGCGCTCTCCAAGACTGCTTTGACTCAACAGACTGGGGAATGTTTAAACAGGCAGCCACATACAACGACCACACTGACATTGGGGAGTACACAGACACTGTTACTTCTTACATTAGCAAGTGCATTGATGATGTGACCCATGTAAAGACCATCACCACTGGCTAACCAGAAGCCGTGGCTAACAGGGAAAGTCCATCGGCTGCTGAGGACTAGAAATAGGGTCTTCAGAGCTGGGGACGAAACGGACCTGAAAACAGCGAGAGCCAACCTGTCCCACGGCATCAGGAAAGCAACAAATTCCTACACAAAAAAGATAACCCGGCACTTTAAAGACAGCAGAGACACACGCAGCCTGTGGCGGGGCATTCAGACCATCACAGACTATAAACCCACGCCACAGAACTGCGACAGCAACATCTCTCTGCTAAACAACCTCAACAGCTTCTTTGCCCGGTTTGAAGCACAGAACAGCACTCGTCCACACAAGACTCCGCCCCCTCCCCACGATCAGGTTCTGTGCCTGTCTGCTGCCAGCGTGAAGAGGACTCTCGTCCATCAACACCCACAAGGCAACAGTTCCAGTCAACATCCCTGGTCGTGTGCTGAAGGACTGCGCAGAGGCGCTTAAGGGCGTCTTCACGGATGTCTTTAATACTTCTCTGAGACAAGCTGTTGTTCCATCATGCTTCAAGGTAACCACCATCATACCTGTGCCAAAGAAATCCACTCCGTCCTGCTTCAACGACTATCGTCCAGTGGCACTGACCCCATAATCATGGAGTGCTTTGCACGCCTAGTCATGTCGCATATCAAATCCATTCTCCCCCACACTCTGGACCCTTTCCAGTTTGCATACCGGGCCAAACGGTCCACGGAGGATGCAATCTGCTCTGCTCTCCACCCAGCCCTCACCCACCTGGACAAAAGACTCCTATGTAAGAATGCTGTTCATAGACTTTAGCTCAGCATTCAACACAATCATCCCACAACAACTAATCTGCAAACTTGACCAGCTGGGGCTCAACACCTCGCTGTGTAACTGGCTGCTGGACTTCCTGAGTGAGAGGCCACAAGCAGTACGTGTTGGCAACAACACCTCGAGCAGCATCACACTCAGCACAGGGGCCCCTCAGGGCTGTGCTCAGTCCCCTGCTCTTCACCTTGCTGACTCACGACTGCAAAACCAGCTACAGCACCAATCACATGGTCAAGTTTGCAGACGACACAACATTGATAGGTCTCATCACCAAGGATGACGAGACCCTCTACAGGAGGGAGGTCAACCTTCTGACCACGTGGTGCGGAGCCAACAACCTCCTGCTCAACAACAGCAAGACCAAAGAGATCGTTGTTGACTTCCGGAAAGGCCACACCCATCACCCACCACTGACCATCAACGGTGCGGACATTGAGCAGGTCAGCAGCACCAAATTCCTGGGGGTGGAAATCAGTGAGGACCTCTCGTGGACAGCCAACACTACATCGCTGGCAAAGAAAGCACAGAGGCGCCTCTACTTCCTCCGGAAACTGAGGAAAGCAGGGAGCCCCCCATCCATCATGTGCACCTTCTACCGCGGCACCATGGAGAGCATCCTGACCAACTGCATCACTGTGTGGGCGGAAGCTGCACAGACCACAGCAGGAACGCCTGCAGCGCATAGTGAAGGCAGCTGGAAGGATCATGGGTGCCTCACTCCCCCCCCTCCCATCCCTGCAGGACATATACAACACCCGCCTCACCCGCAAAGCGACCTCGATTGTGAGTGACCCCTGCCACCCCTCACACGGTCTCTTCAGCCTCCTGCCCTCTGGGAGGAGGTACCGGAGCCTCCGGGCTCACACCGCCAGGCTGTCCAACAGCTTCATCCACCAGGCGGTCAGGAAGCTGAACTCTCTCCCCATCCTCCCACTCCGTCCTCTCTCAGACTCACATGTCTGAATGCTGCGAGCACAATTTATGTTGTCTATATGTTTACATGTTTCTTACTATTTTTGCACTTTATGTTGTCTATATGTTGCACAATTCACTTTATGTTGGACAGAAGAGAAACGCAATTTCGATCTTCTGTATGTTTGCACATATGGAAAATTGACACACACACACACACACACACACACACACACACACACACACACACACACACACACACACACACACACACACACACACACACACACACACACACACACACACACACACACACACACACACACACACACACACACACACACACACACACACACACACACACACACACACACACACACACACGTGTGCGCCGTGTGGCGGCCAGCGTGGCGATGCGGCTGGAGGCCGAGGCGTCCGGCCGCTCGTCCTCGTCCTCGATGACGATGGGCTCCGCCGGGGGCAGGCTGGAGGCCGCGGGCGACCCCGGGCTCGGCACCGCCACGGACATGTCCTCCGTCCGGGCCGACGGGAGGAGGTCTGGAGGCGGGGCCTCCTCCCCCACCAGGACCACGTCATCGTCATCGTTCATGGCTGGGTCACCTCCCTGCTGCTCCTCCTCCTCCTCCTCCTCCTCCTCCTCCTCCTCCTCCTCATCCTCCCGCTCCTCCTGCTCCTCCTGCTCCTCCTGCTCCTCCTGCTCCTTCTCCTCCTCCTCCTCCTGCTGCTGCTCCTCCTCCTCCTCCTGCTGCTCCTCCTCCTCCTCCTGCTGCTGCTCCTCCTGCTGCTCCTCCTCCTGCTCCTCCTGCTGCTGCTCCTCCTCCTCCTGCTCCTGCATGGAGACCTCCTGCTGGGGGGAGGGCGTGGCGTCCATGGGCTCCTCCCGCTCCCCGTCCTCAGGGACTGCTGCTGGCTCCCCGTCCATCGCTGAAGGAACCACCTGGAACCAGAGCCTCATTAGCACCTGGCAGCTGCAGCAGGTATCCCCCAGAGGCCCCGCCCCCAGAGGCCCCGCCCCCAACACACAGACCCCCCCTCACGCCTGGTGAACTCATCGTCACCGTGCTGCTTCAAACATTAAAGATAGATAGATAGATAGATATATACTTTATTAATCCCCAAGGGGAAATTTGTCGAGTCAGTAGCAGCAACACACAAGAATAAAAAATAAAAACACAAAATATAAGAAGGGTTAGGGTGATCTGGCAAGAGGTGAACTGTTGTAGAGCCTCATAGCCGTCGGCAGGAATGTTCTCCTGTATCTCTCCTTGTGGCAGCGGAGCGTGAGGAGACGTCTGGAGAAAGTACTCCTCTGTCCCTGTAGGAGGTGGTGGAGAGGGTGGTCCGGGTTGTCCAATATGGACACCAGTTTCTTCAACGACCTCCTCTCCACCACCTGTTCCAGGTGCTCCAGCTGGCAGCCGATGATGGAGCCAGCCTTCCTAACCAGTTTGTTAAGACGGCTGGTGTCACGGCCCCGATGCTGCTCCCCCAGCAGACAATGGCAAAGTGCAGCACACTGGCGACAACCGACTGGTAGAATAACTCCAGCATCTTGCTGCACACGTTGAAGGATCGAAGCTTCCTCAGGAAAAAGAGTCGACTCCTCCCCTTCTTGTACAGCGTTGATGTTGGCCTTCCAGTTCAGTCGGCTGTCGATGGAGACGCCCAGGTACTTGTACTCCTCCACCAGGTTGTCCATCATAACCTATGACTACTCGTCTGTTGTTGTTGTTGCAATGAGTGAACAGGAAGTGATCATATATGGACTGAGGACTAACGTAGAGACTGTATACGTCTCTGGTACCTGTCAATCACCCTGTAGCCCCGCCCTATATATACATATATGTATACATATATATGTGTGTATATATGTTTACATATATATGTATAGGAATATATATATATATATATATATATATAGCCGGATGCTTTGTAGTCTTTCACAGTAAAACACTATCTCCTCCTCCTCCTCCTCCCCCGTTGCCCACAGCAACTGGTGAAGCTACACCTCGGTTGCCTAGCAGCCGTTGAGTTCGACCAACACTGAATATATTCACCGTCTTCCATTACAGAATAAATAAACCACGAGAAGAGCACACGTAGATCTTTAGAAATGGACCAACCAGCACCAACCAGCTCCAACCAGCACCAACCAGTACCAACCAGCACCAACCAGCACCAACCAGTACCAACCAGCACCAACCAGTACCAACCAGATAAGAGTTCTTAAACAGAGCACCGGTCTGTCCTGTGTTGATCCTCACAGGGTGACATGTTAATGACATCATGTTGTTGATGTTTACAGATTGTTCTGATCCAAAGTAAACAACATGTTGATGTTTACAGATTGTTCTGATCCAAAGTAAACAACATGTTGATGTTTACAGATTGTTCTGATCCAAAGTAAACATGTTGATGTTTACAGATTGTTCTGATCCAAAGTAAACATCTTGATGTTTACAGATTGTTCTGATCCAAAGTAAACAACATGTTGCTTTGTTGAGGGAAAGTTCTTCCAGCTATCACTCCTGAATCATAATTAATGACGTCAGCAGGGCCACGTGACCGGAAGCGCAGCCGTTCAAACTGTTACAGACAACCGATGGGATTCCAAATGGTGCGTTTTAGAGGATGTAGAACTCCACTTAAAGACACACAGGTAAACAGCGTGTGTGTGTGTGTGTGTCGGGGGGCTGGTGGACCCCCCCCCAGCAGGAGCACAATGTGCAGACACTCTGCAATGCAGCGAGCAGCGGGACGGGGTCCCCATTAATGAGCTCCGACGTGCAACCTGACGTCACCACACACGGGGGGGGGGGTCCGTGCAACGAAACTGTGCAAATAATGTGCGCCAGAACCGCACGAGGCGCTCCTCTTACCTCCACCTCAGCCATGTTGTTCCCCCAAAGCGGGTCGCCGCCGGCTGGAGGTGCGCAGCTGCTGTTTGCGCAACTGGCGCAGAGAGCCTGAGAGAGCCGCACAGAGCTCCTCTGAGGGCGCTGAGGGATGCGCCATGCGCAGCCGGGGTGCGCAACTCTGAGATGCTAAAGGACAGCCTGTGCCCTTGGTGGTTTAGACCGGACCGCCACAGTCCCCCGGTCCCCCCGGTCCCCCCGGTGCCCCGGCTGGGATCCAAATACCAAACTCTGGATTGCGGGTGAATTCCCACTGAGCTGCGCAGTTCTCAGAGGACCAGGAGGAGCCTCAGGTTTAGAGTGTTGAGGGACCGCAGAACCGTGCTCCTCCACCCGGTGCTCCTCCACCCGGTGCTAACAGCCATTGGGTTAGCGGCAGTAAGGGGAGGAGCGCGTGCACAGAGTGCGCCATTGTTCAAACCGACCACTTAATAATATAAGAGTGTGTGACACTCATCTGACAGGGTAACGGGTTGTTTCGGAATAATAACAACAACCCGGTTGTATGGATACCTGTGACGCCGGGGGGGGGGGGTAATTGGAAAGTTGCCCCCTAAACTTGCGCAGTCCAACCTGGCGCAATCAGTACACGAGTACGCGCGCGCTCCCACCGCCACCAGGGGCGCAATCAGTGGCAAGCACGCGCGCCGCTATGGGCGCCCTCGCGCGCTACGTATCACATGAACTGTTAGTGTCGTAAAACACATAGTGGCGCAAACCAATTCCCGCATCGTGTTTACGTGAGAGGAGGGGGGCTCTTTCCCCCCCCCAAAGAGCCGCCGCCATTAGGGAGCTCAGCGACCGCGACTGGAGACGAGGCGGCAAACGGCCGCCGCACGCGCACGAGTAAAGCCGCGAAACGGTTCTTACCGGAGGAGAGCTCGGAGCCGCGCAGCGCCACTTTGTGCCGTGACATTAATCCCGGGAGCGCGTGCGCAGAACGATAACTTCTTTCCGCTTTACGTCCAAAGATCGTGTCGTGAAGCGGATGACTCACACGGAGCGGGTCTTCGGTGGGTTTCACGTGACGTCACCATGCCGTATGAGAGAGGGGGGGGGGGGTGATACGTGTTTTCCTTTCAGTGCATCACTCTCACATCGCGGCGGCTCGGCCTCACGGCGGCTCTCTCCCAGCAGCCACGTTGCCCGCGGACCGCCCTCGCAGGGAGGATGATGGTGTTCACCACTTATTGATGAGTGAACAGGAGGCACACGTGACCGGTACGGCCTCACGCGAGAGGACACCGCCAATGAATGACGGTTGTTTCTGATCTGAGGTCAGCAGCAGCAACAAGTTGGGAACTACAACTCTCACTAGGTCACGTGTTATTGTTTATTCAGCTCGACAAACCGGGAGGAAGATGAATATCTATATATATAAGTATATATGCATATATATATTTATATAAATACATAAACAATACAATCACTACAGCATGCTGGGAAATATACATTCTACATGTACATATATATAAGTATATGCATATAAATGCATACATATAAGTATATATGCATATATATATATACACACATATACTTGTATATATATAAGTATATATGCATATATACTTGTATATATATACATATATACTTATATATGTACATGTAGAATGTATATTTCCCAGCATGCTGTAGTGATTCAACTGCTCATATTTAATCTTTGTTCTTGTGAGTTTTAAAAGTGCGCCGATTGTTTTTATATCATGAAACAAGAGAATACAACTAAATATACAGTAACTATGTGTCGTATACCGCTTTACGAAGTATGTCAATAGTGGAAAGTACTTTACTCATACTTGTATAAATATACACACTGATACAAATATAGTAGATATGAAGTGTAAACCCTAAAGAAGGATAAGCGGTTGGATAATAGGACATATGAAGTGTTTCTATTTCCCTTTTTCTGAGGATCTTGAACTATTCACGTTGCAGATTCAGATCATTAGTCATAAATATAATGAACATGAATCATATTGTAATTCTTTAGATACAACTTTATTGATTGAAGGGATGAATGCATCGATAATTATAATCCAATAAATCAACAAACACCGGTATGGCTCTTTTGCATAAAGCGCACATGTTATAGGAACTCGAAATGGAGGCAGAGTGAGACCTCACTTCTTTATCCTCTCTGACTGCGGCCATTCGTATTTCTTGACATGTTTTTTTTTTCCGCCGCGCAAGCGCACAAGGAGCAATCAGGCGGGTTGCATGGGAGGCAATGCAACTTCAGAATCAGAATCAGAATCAGAAACAGGTTTATTGCCAAAGAATGAATGTTTTCACAAACAAACGAGGAATTTTTTTTGGTGGAAGGTGCAACATTTGGACATGACAAACAACAATCACCGCAAGGAGGAAGGGGGAGTGGGAGGAAGAGGGAGGAGGAGGAAGAGGAAGGAGCGGGAAGAAGGAGGAGAGAGGAAGGTGGAAGAAGAGGTGGTAGTCCTGGGGGTGACAGTCAGTCAGTCCCGAGGTCCATTGATGAGCCCGACCGCCGTCGGGAAAAAGCTATTGGTGTGGCGGGAGGTCGTGGTCATGATGGACGCAGCCTCCTCCCGAGGGAGGGACTCGAACAGGAGTGTCCAGGGTGGGAGGGTCGGCGACAATCTTTCTGGCCCGCTTCAGTGACCTGGAAGTGAACAGGACCTGGAGGAAGGCAGATTGCAACCGATAACCCTCGGCCGGCGGATGATGCTCTGCAGCCTGCGCTTGTCTTTGGCTGTGGCTGCAGGGTGCCAGTCGGTGATGGAGGAGCAGATGATGGACTCAACGATGGCCGTGTAGAACTGTACCATCATCTTCCCTGGCAGGTTGAATTTCCTCAGCTGCCTCAGGAAGAACATCCTCTGCTGGGCCTTCTTGGAGATGGAGCCGATGTTCAGCTCCCACTTGAGGTCCTGGGAGATGATGGAGCCCAGGAAGCGGTAGGACTCCACAGCGTCGGCGGAGTCACACAGGATGAGAGGGGCGGGTGGGGCTGCATTCCTCCTGAAATCCACAACCATCTCCACTGTCTTCAGAGCGTTGAGCTCCAGGTTGTTCTGGCTGCACCAGGTCACCAGGTGGTCAGTCTCCCACCTGTAGGCGGTCTCGTCCCGCCAGAGATGAGTCAATGAGGGTGGTGTCATCCGCGAACTTTAGGAGCTTGACGGACTGGTGACTGGAGGTGCAGCTGTTGGTGTACAGGGAGAACAGCAGAGGGAGAGAACACAGCCTTGGGGAACCCGTGCTGGTGGTCCGGGAGCCTGAGACGTGTTTCCCCAGCCTCACGTGCTGCTTCCTGTCGGTCAGGAAGTCTGTGATCCACCTGCAGGTGGAGTCGGGCACGTGCAGCTGGGAGAGCTTGTCCTGCAGCAGGGACGGGATGATGGAATTGAAGGCAGAGCTGAAGTCCACAAACAGGATCCTGGCGAGGTTCCTCGGGAGTCCAGATGCTGGAGGATGTAGTGAAGGGCCATGTTGACTGCATCGTCTGCAGACCTGTTGGCTCTGTGCGAACTGCAGGGGTCCAGGAGTGGGTCGGTGATGGTCTTGAGGTGTGACAGGACCAGCGTTCAAGGACTTCATGACCACAGAGGTCAGGGCGTGGGCCTGTAGTCATTGAGTCCTGTGATCTTGGGTTTTTGGGGACGGGATGATGGTGGAGGCCTTGAAGCAGGCTGGAACGTGGCATGTCTCCAGGGAGGTGTTGAAGATGTCGGTGAACACCGGAGACAGCTGGTCGGCACAGTGCTTCAGGGTGGAGGGGGAGACGGAGTCCGGGCCCGCTGCTGCGGGGTTCTGCTTTTTAAACAGCCTGTTGACGGATCTCTCCAGGATGACGAGGGGCGTCGCTGAGTTGATGGAGGGTGCTCCAGAGGTGTGAGCCCCTGATGGACTGGGGGAGGGTGGGCTGATGGTCTGTGGCTTGTTGGTGGGGCTGTGGGGGATTGTCTCAGGACTGCTCCATTGTCTTTCAAAGCGGCAGTAGAACTCATTTAGCTCATCTGCCAGAAGCACATTGTTCATGGAGTGGGTGATTTGGGCTTGTAGTTGGTGATCTGCCTGAGCCCTCTCCAGACAGAAGCAAAGCTTGGAGCTGAGAGCTGCTGTTGCAGTTTCTCAGAGTACAGTCGTGTAGCATCTCTCACCTTGCTAAACCTGTATTTGGACTCTGTGTACAGGTCCTTGTCCCCACTCCTGAATGCCTGGTCCTTCTGCAGTCTTAGCTTCCTGAGCTCCGCTGTGAACCAGGGTTTGTCGTTGTTATAACTCACCCTGGAGCTGGATGGAATACAGCTGTCCTCACAGAAGCTGATGTAGGAAGTTACAGCCTCTGTGTACTCATCCAGGCTGTTGGTAGCAGTCCTGAAGACATCCCAGTCAGTACAGTCAAAGCACGCCCGTAGATCCTCCAGAGCCTCACTGGTCCACTTCTTGAACTTCCTCACCACAGGTTTGCAGAGCTTTAGTCTCTGCCTGTATGAGGGAATCAGATGGACCATGACGTGGTCAGAGTTTCCCAGTGCAGCTCGAGGGACGGCGTGATAGGCCCTGCTGATTGTTGTGTAGCAGTGGTCCAGAATGCTCTTCTCTCTGGTAGGGCATTTAATTAACTGTCTATATTTAGGGAGTTCGTGGCTGAGGTTTCCTTTGTTAAAATCCCCGAGTACAATAACCAAAGAGTCCGGGAAGGTCCGCTCCACACGCCGTATCTGTTCAGCGAGTGTCTGTTGTGCCACGTTCACGTTCCCCTGCGGCGGCATGTAAACTCCGGCCAGGATGAATGAAGCGAACTCACGTGGGGAGTAGAAGGGTTTGCAGTGGATGATAAAAGATTCCAGGTCCGGCGAACAGTGCTGTAGAATCACCGTTACGTCGTTGCACCAGCCGTTGTTGAGGTAAAAGCAGATTCCTCCACCCTTTTTTTTACCGGAGAGCTCCGTGGCCCGGTCCGCTCGGAACAGCTGGAAGCCAGCGAGCTGGAGCGCAGAGTCTGGTATCGAGCCACTAAGCCATGATTCCGTGAAACACAGAACGGAGGATGAGGAGAAGTCTCTGTCTCCCCACCAGCAGCTGGAGTTCGTCCAGTTTGTTGCACAGTGAGCGGACGTTGGAGAAATATGCCCGGCAGCGCTGTCGACGTTTCCGTGTTTCGTACGAGCGCTCCCGAACGTTTCCCTCTCCGCCGGCGTTTCACCACGTGGGCGAAGGTGAGCACACCTTTTACAAAAATGTCCAGTAACTCCACAGAAGTTAAAAACGTTGGAAGTAAATCCGCTGGAGTTGTTCCCCTTATGTTCAAGAGTTCCTCTCTGGTGAAAGAGCTCTGGGAATCCCAGCAGAAAACAGTATTTAAAACGAAAACAATAAAAAACATCGCGCACCAACACACCGAGGCGACCTTTCGCTCATCGATACGCATCCAGACCCGGATGTTGTGTACTTTTAATTTAACCCAGCTGCAATGAAGTACACACGGCTCGGGTCCAATCAGGATGCAGGATCTGGGTTGAGGGAGTTCACGTCCCGGTTCTGTCGGGTTTTCCTCATCCGGGACACGAAGGAGAAATAAAGTAAAGTAAACAGGGTTTGAAAAGCGACAGGAGGAGGAGGAGGCGGAGGAGGCTGCTGGATTTATAATCCCTGTGAAACCGTGTATGATGCGTTCAGGGACTTCTTTAACAGCTGAATGGTGAGCAGAGACTCAAGAGGGAGGCAACTATGGAGGACTTAAAATGACTTAAGTATAAATAAATAAATGCATGAATAAATACAAGAATAAATAAATAAATGCTTAAATAAATGTATAAATACAGGAATAAATAAATGCATAAATACAGAAATTAATAAATATAAGTTATAACTCAACAGGACATCATTAAATAAATGTATTTCTACATTTCTGTATTTCTTCATTTATTTATATCTCTATTTATGTGTCCACACGTATTTCTTCATTTATTTATGTGACATTTATGTGTCCGTATATTCAAATGAGCTGGGCGGTCCGAACCTCATTGTTGAACAGGATTGGTCAAGTCGGAGAGCAAGACAGAAGCAATCGATCCCTAGCACTTGGCCATGTAGACGAACAGCGTTTATTATGCATTCTTGTACATTCTAAATACTACTGTTGTTGAGTCACGGAATGTAATTTAAGGATGTTTCAGCCGAGAAGTTAGTAGTGTAAGCATCAAATCTGTGGTCGGTTTATCGAGATTCAGCCTAATAAGGATATGCGACGGAGATTTGAGGTCCTGCTCGCGGGACCTCTGAGCTCCGGGCGCTCAGCGCGCTGTGTGGCCGCCGAGAGAAGCCTGATCTATATTATATATATGTATATATATATGATATGTATATATAGAGCAGCCTGATCTCGGCAGGACTTTTTGAAATGCTCCGCTGGCTCTGACGTCTCTGTAGCGGCTAAACATGAGATATAATTAGGTTTTGGAGGATTTAAAGAGCACAAAGAGTTTATTATTTATTAAAAGATAACGTTACGTCAATTTGACTGAGGGTTAAGATTCACAACTTCATATTGTAGCGACCCTGGGTCAGGAAGCTACGAGACGTTGTATAGTTATTGCCGTTTATTCGTAGCCTACGCCAAACAACAGTGAACACCGCAACACATTCTACTCCACTGTAAAGTATTTTACAGTGAATAATTTGAGTAAATTCATGAGCAAGAACAGTTGATGTGGTGACGTCACAAGACCAGAAAGACCGTCCTGCGTCCTCGAGAGTCTGGACTCCCAAAACCAGACTCAAAGACCAGACTCCAAAGACCAGACTCCAAAGACCAGACTCCAAAAGAACACGAGTCTGTACTCAGTGTACTGAAATGATAAACGGCTGAAGTCAAAAAGCTGTCTAGGCTAACTTCTGCTAACGGTTAGCTGAGCGAGCTTCAGCATCATGTGCCAGGCAGAAGTAGTAGAGCACAACACACCAGGTGCATCACACTCCTGTGACCAATCATGCTTCAGACAGAGGTTCGGACCGCCCAGCTCATTTGAATATACGGACACGTAAATGTCACACATGAATAAATGAAGAAATACGTGTGGACACGTAAATAAATAAATGAAGAAATACAGAAATGTAGAGATATATTTATTTAATGATGTCCTCTTGATTTTTAACTTATATTTATGAATACCTTTATTTATTTAAGCCTCAGGACTGACCCTTCCTTCCCGGGCGCGTTCCCCACGACATTCATGATTAAACACTTTGTTCTGTGGTAATATTCCAAAATATGAAAATCTTTGTTTTAATTTGCACTCCCCCCATGACCCCTCCCCCCCATGTCTCCGCCCTCCTTCGTGTCTGTCAGGAGATGTCGCGGCTAACAGTCAAGCTAACGCCTGAGCGCAGCCGTTGGCCTCAGCTGAATGTGATCAGACTTCCTCACAGAAGTTAAAAGAAGTTCAAGACTCACCAGATTCCAGATTAAAATAAAACTCATTCAGATGTTTTATGTTCTGATGAAGACAAACATGAATATTTCTGTACACATTTTATTTGTAACAAAGAGACCGAGGGGTTCACATATCAACATTGTGAGTCTATACTATAGATCTAGAAACTTTTAGATTCCTGAATCAGCGGTTTCTGTTTTCCCTCCGTCACAACGAGCGCATCAATAACTTTGTTACCGTGGACAACAAGCGATGACAAGATATAATGACGCACGTCAATATTTACAGACCAGAAAATATGAAACAGCAACTCTGTATCGGGGAGGCAGAAAAACTGTAAACAACAACAACAAACATCTCTTCTTCCAGTAAAAACAGTCGTCATGGTGGCGTTTCAGTCGACAGTTTGTGGGCGGAGCTTGATTCATCCCGATGACGAGGTTCCAACAGGCTCCGCCTCCTCAGTGTGACCTGGTCACTGCAGCTGGACTCTGTACGCACAGATGAGGAGCTTGACCTGAAGATCACATGAAGACCACACAACCGCAGGAAGGGGCGGGACTTAACCTCCATTGGACCAATCACAGCACCAGTTCACAACAAGACGCTGTGAAATGCGGTAAAAGATATACATGTATATATACATATATATATATACATGTATGTATATATACATGTATATATATTAGGGCTGTGAAACGATTACAATTTTTAATCGGGTTAATCACAGGTTTTTGTGGATTAATCATGATTAATCACATATTACCGATATTCTCGGTATATTTTGTGAGAACATAAGAGATTTATGACAAAAGACGGATATATACATTTATACATTCTTCTATACAATGGTGCTGCAACTCAGCAGTTATTTAGCAGTTTTCTTCCATATGGAACATGAATACATCTTCATCCTAAACAGAATGTTTAACCCTCCTGTTACCTTTCGGTCAATTTGACCCCATTCAATGTTTAATGTCGGTGTTCTTTGGGGTCAATTTGACCCCAGGCTGTTTTTCACTGTGTCAAACATATAAGAAATATCAACTTTTTTATTTATTTAAAGGGCTATTTAGGTAGTCAACAAACAAACATAAAGTACCTCACACTTAAACTTGGGAAGCAATATTAATTCTAATAATTTTCTGGAGGTTTTAATTGCTGGGGTCAAATTGACCCCGAGGGTAAAATATGTTAGTAAATGTAAAGGTAACAGGAGGGTTAAACAGAACATGTTTCTCTTGTTTGTCAACCATTAACTCCACCATGACACAATCTAAAGGCCTCTAGTCTTCCTCTAGCAGCTGCTGAGGCAAACTGACTGTGTGGGTTTTCTTCATGAACTGGGCCGTGATGAAAGGGACGGCGGGGACACCGCTGCAAAGCTGAAACCTCACCGGCCCGGACACAGGGACAGATTGACAAGTGACTTTTGTTTTGCTCGGTCGATGGCGCGCCACGGAGCTCTGTGGCGCGCGGACGGAGATCGATAAGTGTTAACGCAAAGAGACAGAAATGACATGCTGCTGTGGAGATACGATCAACAACAGACGTTTAGTTTAATAAAGAACAAAGACGTGCTCTAGAGAACATGTCAGGGGGCGGGCCAATCTCTTTAATGTCATGCGATCTACCGACACTACGCCGCGATCGACTGGCAGGTCGCGATCGACGTGTTGAGACCCTGATCTACAGGAAGTAAAAGTCGTAACAAGGTTTCCGGAGGTGAACCTGCGGAAGGATCATTACCGATGAACAGACCGTCTGCATGAGAGCGGACAGAGTTCAGATTGAAGTGGTGGATTGGAAGCTCATTTTGCGCATGCGTTAAAAAAAAAAACTAGTTAAACCTGTAATTGAATTAACGCGTTATTTTTCACAGCACTAATATATATACATGTATATATACATGTATATATGTATATATACATGTATATATACATGTATATATGTATGTCTTTATGTGTGTGTCTCTGTGTGTGTCGCTATGTGTGTGTGTCTCTGTGTGTGTGTCTCTATGTGTGTGTGTGTGTGTCTCTATGTGTGTGTCTCTGTGTGTGTGTCTCTATGTGTGTGTCTCTATGTATGTGTCTCTATGTATGTGTGTGTGTCTCTATGTGTGTGTCTCTATGTATGTGTGTCTCTATGTGTGTGTCTCTATGTGTGTGTCTCTATGTGTGTGTGTCTCTGTGTGTCTCTATGTGTGTCTCTGTGTGTGTCTCTATGTGTGTGTCTCTATGTATGTGTGTGTCTCTGTGTGTCTCTATGTGTGTGTCTCTATGTGTGTCTCTGTGTGTGTCTCTATGTTTGTGTCTCTATGTATGTGTCTCTATGTATGTGTGTGTGTCTCTATGTGTGTGTCTCTATGTATGTGTGTGTCTCTATGTGTGTCTCTGTGTGTGTGTCTATGTGTGTGTCTCTATGTGTGTCTCTATGTGTGTCTCTGTGTGTGTGTGTGTGTGTGTGTGTATGTGTGTCACCTTGGCTGCTGGAGCCTCCGCTAGCCGTATGAAGAGTCTGTTGATTCCAGGAATTGGACTGAAGGAGTAAACGAAGTGACTGTCCTGAGGACGACAACAACACATCAACACCAACGCACAAACACACACAAGCACACCAGTACGTACTTGTTTGTACTTGTACACAAAGAAAATAGACCTAGTAACGTTAGCTAGTAAAGGAGCGGAGGTTCACTTCAGTTACATGGTGCGTTCAGGCTCTGCTCAGTGAACATGAGTACTGAAGGTAGATGATGTTCTCATGGTGCGTTCAGGCTCTGCTCAGTGAACATGAGTATGAAGGTAGATGATAATGTTCTCATGGTACGTTCAGGCTCTGCTCAGTGAACATGAGTATGAAGGTAGATGATAATGTTCTCATGGTACGTTCAGGCTCTGCTCAGTGAACATGAGTACTGAAGGTAGATGATGTTCTCATGGTGCGTTCAGGCTCTGCTCAGTGAACATGAGTACTGAAGGTAGATGATGTTCTCATGGTGCGTTCAGGCTCTGCTCAGTGAACATGAGTATGAAGGTAGATGATAATGTTCTCATGGTGCGTTCAGGCTCTGCTCAGTGAACATGAGTACTGAAGGTAGATGATGTTCTCATGGTGCATTCAGGCTCTGCTCAGTGAACATGAGTATGAAGGTAGATGATGTTCTCATGGTGCGTTCAGGCTCTGCTCAGTGAACATGAGTATGAAGGTAGATGATGTTCTCATGGTGCGTTCAGGCTCTGCTCAGTGAACATGAGTATGAAGGTAGATGATAATGTTCTCATGGTGCGTTCAGGCTCTGCTCAGTGAACATGAGTACTGAAGGTAGATGATGTTCTCATGGTGCGTTCAGGCTCTGCTCAGTGAACATGAGTACTGAAGGTAGATGATGTTCTCATGGTGCGTTCAGGCTCTGCTCAGTGAACATGAGTACTGAAGGTAGATGATGTTCTCATGGTGCGTTCAGGCTCTGCTCAGTGAACATGAGTACTGAAGGTAGATGATGTTCTCATGGTGCGTTCAGGCTCTGCTCAGTGAACATGAGTACTGAAGGTAGATGATAATGTTCTCATGGTGCGTTCAGGCTCTGCTCAGTGAACATGAGTACTGAAGGTAGATGATGTTCTCATGGTGCGTTCAGGCTCTGCTCAGTGAACATGAGTACTGAAGGTAGATGATGTTCTCATGGTGCGTTCAGGCTCTGCTCAGTGAACATGAGTATGAAGGTAGATGATAATGTTCTCATGGTGCCTTCAGGCTCTGCTCAGTGAACATGAGTACTGAAGGTAGATGATGTTCTCATGGTGCGTTCAGGCTCTGCTCAGTGAACATGAGTATGAAGGTAGATGATAACGTTCTCATGGTGCGTTCAGGCTCTGCTCAGTGAACATGAGTACTGAAGGTAGATGATAACGTTCTCATGGTGCGTTCAGGCTCTGCTCAGTGAACATGAGTATGAAGGTAGATGATAACGTTCTCATGGTGCGTTCAGGCTCTGCTCAGTGAACATGAGTATGAAGGTAGATGATAACGTTCTCATGGTGCTGCTCAGGCTCTGCTCAGTGAACATGAGGACTGAAGGGGAGATGAACACGTTCTGGTGCTGCCCACATAATCCAGTAAAAAGGTGTTGAAGTTCTGTTCCCCTCCCTGAACCTGTTGAACAGGAACAGCGGAGGCTGGAACGGAACTTGTCGTTGAGCACACCACCGGGCGCGGACACAGCTACGGACAGATTCCCCAGGAAGCTGGCGTGGAACAGGAAGAGCAGCACGCCGGAGCCTGCAGAGGGGGAGGAGTCTCAGGAGGGTGTGTGTGTGTGTGTGTGTGTGTGCGTATATGCGTGTGTGTGTACGTGTTCACCCTCCGGCTGCGGCTGCGACTTGAAGCCGAACTCCAGGGAGTAGTCGGGCCCCTCACAGAGCCGGTGGCAGGCCAGAGGGAAGGCCTCCGCCACGCTGGACAGCCTGCGAGACGGCGAGGAGGACGGGAAGCCGTGAGCACGGGGCACGGCAGGGGGTCCCGAGGCAGCGGGGTCACTCACGTGCTGGTGTGGTCCTTGATGAGGTCGCACACCGCCAGGTTGTTGCCCAGCTTGGCGAAGTACATGGCGCCCGTCTTGTTCTTGGACACCATGTTGCAGTCCGCTCCGTACTCCAGCAGGAGGCGCACCACGTCGGCGTTCCCTCGCTTGCACGCCTGCAGGACAGCGGGACTTTAAGAGCGTTTGTGTGGCGGTGCGGCGAGCCCCGGGTCGTGTCCGCGGTCGTTACCCTCATCAGCGCCGTCTCCCCGCTCAGCGTCTGGGCGTTGGCGTAGGACCCCGCCTCCAGCAGGATGGCCACGGTCGTCAGGAAATTCTGTCAAGAGCAACGTTTAGAGAAAGGCTTCGAGAGAAGGCGGAGCCGGAAAGGGGCGTTACCTTCTCGGCGGCGTGCATCAGCGCCGTGGTGCCGTTCTTCTGCCGGCCGTTCACCCTCACGCCTTTTCTGATCAGCAGCCGCAGGATGTCGTCCTGCCCCCCCGCCGCCGCCAGCATGCTCAGGGACATGCCGCTGACGTCCTGCAGGCACACAGAGCGTAAGAGGAAGAAGCTCCTCCCCTGACCACCAGGGGGAGACTCCTCTGGTTGTATAGAAGTCCAGGCTGCATGTGTTAGAGCTGCATTCTCTCTCCTGACCACCAGGGGGCGACTCCTCTGGTTGTATAGAAGTCTGTTAGGAACAGTTTAATCTAGACTACAATAATCTCCTCTAATTCCAGAAACTCAGACAAAAAGGGGAAAACTTTACGAACTCTGTAAAAAAACAATTATTTTCCATAACAACAACATCTTTAAGCCAAGAAGCATTTTATTGTACAAGCTTGAGTTATAAGAGCCGTAAGGAGGAAGAGTGTCATGTACAGGGAACACGCTCTTAGGGTTCTCAACCACCAGAAATGGGATGCTACGAGGAACAAAAGAACTACAACAGTCTTCCTGGAGCTTTCAGATGATTGAATGATGAACGGTTTGTTTCTCTGAAGTGTGTTTGTGTGTGAGTGAGTGTATGTGTGAGTGAGTGTGTATGTGCGAGTGTATGTGTGAGTGTGTGAGTGAGTGTGTATGTGTGAGTGTGTGTATGTGAGTGTGTGGGTGTGAGAGTGTGTGTGTATGTGTGTGAGAGTGTGTGTGTGTGTGGTGTGAGAGTGTGTGTATGTGTGTGAGTGTGTATGTGTGTGAGTGTGTGTGTGTGAGTGTGAGTGTGTAAGTGAGTGTGTATGTGAGTGTGTGTGTGTGAGTGTGTGTGTGAGTGTGTGTATGTGTGAGTGTGTGTGTGAGTGTGTATGTGTGAGTGTGTGGGTGTGAGTGTGTGTATGTGTGAGTGTGTATGTGTGAGTGTGTGGGTGTGAGAGTGTGTGTATGTGTGTGAGTGTGTATGTGTGAGTGTGTGTATGTGTGAGTGAGTGTGTGTATGTGTGAGTGTGTGTATGTGTGAGTGTGTATGTGTGAGTGTGTGAGTGTGTATGTGTGAGTGTGTGTATGTGTGAGTGGGTGGGTATGTGTGAGTGTGTGTATGTGTGAGTGTGTGTGAGTGAGTGTGTATGTGTGAGTGTGTGAGTGTGTGTGTGTGAGTGTGTATGTGAGTGTGTGAGTGTGAGTGTATGTGTGTGTGTGTGAGTGTGTGTGAGTGTGTATGTGAGTGTGTGAGTGTGTATGTGAGTGTGAGTGTGTATGTGTGAGGGTATGTGTGAGTGAGTGTGTGTATGTGTGAGTGTGTGGGTATGTGTGAGTGAGTGTGTATGTGTGAGTGAGTGTGTATGTGTGTATGTGTGTGAGTGTGTGTATGTGTGAGTGTGTGGGTGTGAGTGTGTGTATGTGTGAGTGTGAGAGTGAGTGTGTGTGTGTATGTGTGTATGAGGCTGTGTCTACTACCGCACACTTTACGCAGTACACTGCAATTCAGTGCACTGTATTGCAGTGTACTGCGTCGCTGATGAAGTGCTGTCCCAAATGGAACACTTACGTTAACCACTTGGCTGAAGTGACGGACGCAAATCTGTTGACGGCACCCGCGAAATTAAGCCGGGAGTGACGTGTACGCAAATCTGCTTGCGATACCCGCGAAACTTAAACTGACAAAATGAAGCACTTCTTGCCCTCTTGTTGTCCCTTGTTTACCTTTCTCCACCCCATGTGGGAACTGCCATACCTCCACCATCGCGGCAGGAGCCTCCGTGGTCGACCGCTTGTGCTACTGTAGCCATCTCGTCCGCCATTGTTTTAAGAATAAAATGAAAAGCTGGCGAAAGGGCTCCTCCTCTTCCGCTACGTCGCCAAGATGGCGGCCGTTTAGGGCGAGTAGTGTCCATCGTTTTACACTACATCCGTTTACTTTCAGTGCACTGAATTCTGCTGGTTTTTTCAGTGGCGCACTTCGAACACTGAAAGTCAGCTCGAAGTGCTCAAGTGTGCGGTAGTAGACACAGCCTGAGTGTGTGTGATAACTGCAGAGCGTCCTCAGTTGTCCTACTGGAGGTGCATGAACACACGTCCTACTGGAGGTTCATGAACACACGTCCTACTGGAGGTGCATGAACACACGTCCTACTGGAGGTTCATGAACACACGTCCTACTGGAGGTGCATGAACACACGTCCTACTGGAGGTTCATGAACACACGTCCTACTGGAGGTGCATGAACACACGTCCTACTGGAGGTCCATGAACACACGTCCTACTGGAGGTCCATGAACACACGTCCTACTGGAGGTGCATGAACACACGTCCTACTGGAGGTGCATGAACACACGTCCTACTGGAAGTGCATGAACACACGTCCTACTGGAGGTTCATGAACACACGTCCTACTGGAGGTTCATGAACACACGTCCTACTGGAAGTGCATGAACACACGTCCTACTGGAGGTTCATGAACACGTCTACTGGAGGTTCATGAACACACGTCCTACTGGAGGTGCATGAACACACGTCCTACTGGAGGTGCATGAACACACGTCCTACTGGAGGTGCATGAACACACGTCCTACTGGAGGTGCATGAACACACGTCCTACTGGAGGTTCATGAACACACGTCCTACTGGAGGTTCATGAACACACGTCCTACTGGAGGTGCATGAACACACGTCCTACTGGAGGTGCATGAACACCGCCTACTGGGTGCATGAACACACGTCCTACTGGAGGTGCATGAACACACGTCCTACTGGAGGTTCATGAACACACGTCCTACTGGAGGTGCATGAACACATGTCCTACTGGAGGTTCATGAACACATGTCCTACTGGAGGTGCATGAACACATGTCCTACTGGAGGTGCATGAACACATGTCCTACTGGAGGTTCATGAACACATGTCCTACTGGAGGTGCATGAACACATGTCCTACTGGAGGTGCATGAACACGTCCTACTGGAGGTTCATGAACACATGTCCTACTGGAGGTGCATGAACACACGTCCTACTGGAGGTGCATGAACACACGTCCTACTGGAGGTTCATGAACACACGTCCTACTGGAGGTGCATGAACACACGTCCTACTGGAGGTGCATGAACACACGTCCTACTGGAGGTGCATGAACACACGTCCTACTGGAGGTGCATGAACACACGTCCTACTGGAGGTGCATGAACACACGTCCTACTGGAGGTGCATGAACACATGTCCTACTGGAGGTTCATGAACACATGTCCTACTGGAGGTGCATGAACACATGTCCTACTGGAGGTGCATGAACACATGTCCTACTGGAGGTGCATGAACACATGTCCTACTGGAGGTTCATGAACACATGTCCTACTGGAGGTGCATGAACACATGTCCTACTGGAGGTGCATGAACACATGTCCTACTGGAGGTGCATGAACACATGTCCTACTGGAGGTGCATGAACACATGTCCTACTGGAGGTGCATGAACACATGTCCTACTGGAGGTGCATGAACACATGTCCTACTGGAGGTTCATGAACACATGTCCTACTGGAGGTGCATGAACACATGTCCTACTGGAGGTTCATGAACACACGTCCTACTGGAGGTGCATGAACACACGTCCTACTGGAGGTGCATGAACACATGTCCTACTGGAGGTGCATGAACACATGTCCTACTGGAGGTGCATGAACACATGTCCTACTGGAGGTGCATGAACACATGTCCTACTGGAGGTGCATGAACACATGTCCTACTGGAGGTTCATGAACACATGTCCTACTGGAGGTGCATGAACACATGTCCTACTGGAGGTGCATGAACACATGTCCTACTGGAGGTTCATGAACACATGTCCTACTGGAGGTGCATGAACACACGTCCTACTGGAGGTGCATGAACACGTCCTACTGGAGGTGCATGAACACATGTCCTCCTGGAGGTGCATGAACACATGTCCTACTGGAGGTGCATGAACACATGTCCTACTGGAGGTGCATGAACACATGTCCTACTGGAGGTGCATGAACACATGTCCTACTGGAGGTGCATGAACACATGTCCTACTGGAGGTGCATGAACACATGTCCTACTGGAGGTGCATGAACACATGTCCTACTGGAGGTGCATGAACACATGAACACATGTCCTACTGGAGGTGCATGAACACACATCCTACTGGAGGTTCATGAACACACGTCCTACTGGAGGTTCATGAACACACGTCCTACTGGAGGTGCATGAACACATGTCCTACTGGAGGTGCATGAACACATGTCCTACTGGAGGTGCATGAACACACGTCCTACTGGAGGTGCATGAACACACGTCCTACTGGAGGTGCATGAACACATGTCCTACTGGAGGTTCATGAACACATGTCCTACTGGAAGTTCATGAACACATGTCCTACTGGAGGTTCATGAACACATGTCCTACTGGAGGTGCATGAACACATGTCCTACTGGAGGTTCATGAACACATGTCCTACTGGAGGTGCATGAACACATGTCCTACTGGAGGTGCATGAACACATGTCCTACTGGAGGTGCATGAACACATGTCCTACTGGAGGTGCATGAACACACGTCCTACTGGAGGTGCATGAACACACGTCCTACTGGAGGTGCATGAACACATGTCCTACTGGAGGTTCATGAACACATGTCCTACTGGAGGTGCATGAACACATGTCCTACTGGAGGTGCATGAACACATGTCCTACTGGAGGTGCATGAACACGTCCTACTGGAGGTTCATGAACACATGTCCTACTGGCGGTGCATGAACACGTGTCCTACTGGAGGTTCATGAAAACATGTCCTACTGGAGGTGCATGAACACATGTCCTACTGGAGGTTCATGAACACATGTCCTACTGGAGGTGCATGAACACATGTCCTACTGGAGGTGCATGAACACATGTCCTACTGGAGGTTCATGAACACATGTCCTACTGGAGGTGCATGAACACGTGTCCTACTGGAGGTTCATGAACACATGTCCTACTGGAGGTGCATGAACACATAAACACATGTCCTACTGGAGGTGCATGAACACGTGTCCTACTGGAGGTTCATGAACACATGTCCTACTGGAGGTTCATGAACACATATCCAACTGGAGGTGCATGAACACATGAACACATGTCCTACTGGAGGTGCATGAACACATGTCCTACTGGAGGTTCATGAACACATGTCTTACTGGAGGTGCATGAACACATGTCCTACTGGAGGTGCATGTTGTGGTGTGGACCTCTTGAACAACGCTGCACCTTAACCGGCCTGAAGCCTCAAGGTGAGCTGAACATGAGCAGCCAAAACAAACATCAGCCAGCAAGTCATCAACAGAAGGCCACCAGATCTCACTGGACATGAAGGTCACCTCCAGGTCCTGAAGCTGAACACAAGAAGACCAATGGGACCAATGTAGAGCATCGACCTCAAACTAGAGGACATCGGCAGCATGAAGGACGACATGTTGGACACAGCGGACGGGGATACAGCAAGCACACCTTCGGGCAGCTCGGTCAGAGACGACATCATAATACAGTGATCAACATGTTTACACAGCTAACCATCAAACACCAGGAAGGTGGGCACTGCTGCAGGCCATCGGGGCCTTCTACAAGGAAGGCTGCGGTACACTCGCTGCCCACAGGCATTCTGGGGGTTCTGGGGGTTCAGGTCTACGAAATCAACCATGTGGGAGGGATGCAAAGAGTCGCTGGTAGTTTCTTTTTTTAAAGGACTGAACAAAGGACAGGATGGGTGAGTTGAAGAAGAGTCACAATCCCTCTGGACATGTCTGGTCACTGAGGCTCAGTGCATTGTGGGAAATGTCTCGTCACCGAGGCTCAGTGCATTGTGGGAAATGTCCCGGACGCGGCGGCCCAAACTATTTGCAGCCTTTGCTTTCACCAACTTCACAAATCTTGTGAAAGCGTGTTTGAGGTTCAGGTTTCCTGACGGCCGTCGACATGCGCTCTACAGACGCCCTGCGGTGACACCCACAGCACGTCTGAGTGCGCTGCATACGTCTATGTACAAGCTATCCTTATAAAAACATTAATATCAGCATTTCTACAGTACAAAGGTCCTCAGTTCCATTGAGTGTGTCTTCATGCAGCGGTGCACCAGGAGCTGGTTCTGGCGGACCTTTAAAAGAAGAGTTCAAGGAAAGGAGCAGTCTGGCTCCTGAGGCCGAGCTCCCGGCATCTACAGCCGGACAATTGAAAGCCCAAAAGAGTGAGGTCCCGTTGACGTCCCTCTCAACACCTCACTGATCACTTCTTGTTTTCCATGACGAGTCCGTGACAGCCGTCACAGCGACAGATAGACCGGGCCGTCCCAGTCCATGTGAGGTGTGTTCCTCGTCTCTGACTCCGGTAGGTCACTCTGTTTGGAGGCCACAACAAGCCCTCTTCTTTTCAGGGACTGAATCGTGTTATGTACAAAGTATTTCACCTCCCGCCACGTCCTGGTGCTCAGGACGGGCTCGGCAGCTAAACACGCATCACAGTCCTTTTTGCCCGGCACCTTGACCAGTTTACAGAGGTCTCCGAGCTGCCGCCTCACGGCCGCCTGCTCCTCCGAGCTCCACAGGCGCTTGTTTCTCTTCTGAGGCTTGGCGGACGGACCCGCTGGCTTTCCCGCCGCGGACGTGCTTTCTTGAGCAACTGGTGCTCTGCCTCGCACGCCGGGCCTCTGGGTTGTTGGAACCACCTGTGCGGTGGTGGGAGGCAGGCCCGCGGGGTAACCCGGAGCGCTCGAATGGTTCAGAGGCGTGAAGGAAGAAACGACTGGCCTGCTCCTGTCGGTAAGTGTATGCGAGTAGGGCGGGATAATGGAGGCGCTTGTACTCAACGTTGTAAAAGTAGGAACCATCGAGGTGCTTGGAGCGGTAAAGGTGGTGAAATTAGGAATCAAGGGTGTACCCATAGTGTCCTGCGGTGCATACACGGAAGATGGCGGCATACTTGTGGCATTCTGTGAATAAGAAGACAATGGCATGATCATGCTGTCTGACTCATACGGGAGAGGCATTAGTGCGTTTGCAGTGTTGTGTGGAGTAAAGGTAGGAACCACTTGAGTGTCAGTAGCATTCAATGGTGTAAAAGTAGAAATCAACGGTTGACTGTCGTGCATCATGTCTGCGCTAGTGGAACACAAGGTTGCATACGTTGAAGTCAACTCTTGGACGTAGTTGGTTGGAGCCAATGTCATACAACAATTTGGACTCTCTCTCAGGTGATCTGGATTCACGGTTGTCAAACTGCAGACAACCGACGAGTCCTCCATATCCGTCTCCATGGATTGGACTCCGGCGTCTGGACTCTCGCTAACATTCCCGTCAGTGTGCTGGTGACTTCTCCTCCGCATTGTTTGAAGGGTGTTGTGTACGTAGTTTTTAATGTCTGTCCAAGATCTTCCACCAAGATCTGGTTCATTGGCTATGCAAGCGTTGCACTCCTTTTTGCCTGGAACCTTCATTTCTGTGAAAAATTCACTCAAGTAACGCTTCACTGCAGCCTGCTCGCTCTCATTCCAAGGTCTTCTCTTTAAAGCCGGCTTCTGAACAGCTCCTAAGGAAAAATAAGAGCGTAGAGAAACATGATTATGTAAGAGCAGTCAGATACAACTCTGTCAACTCCAGACAGTGACAGTTCATTCCTGAGATCAGCTTCTGGTTCCAAGACGGTTTGACATTGTTGTTCTGGACCTTGAGTGAAGTCTGTCAGGAGTAGCCGGATGATGTGCTCATCACTAGGACACTAGAATCAACACTTCTCCAGACAAACCAACTATAATCATGTATGTGCCCGGAACTAGAACACAAAAGCTTTTTTTTTTGTTTTGCTCACTATTAAATCACCGCAAGCGTTCTTTGAGTTGAGGCACAGGTGATTGGCCCACAGCGGCAGCAGCTACGCCCCCGACAGTCCCGATTGCCTGCCTGCACATGGCTCTGAACATGGAGATGACCCAATGGAGAGCAGCTAACGGCGCAATCAACAGAGCAAATGTCAAATGTTGACTCTCCTCTGAGAATCAAAGACCACATTACATGCGTCACATAAGGATCTGAAAAGGTACTCACCATGAGCAGCAGCACTGGGTGGACTCGGTTGCAGCGTGCGATCCATCTTGAGAAGTTCTTTGCTCACCTCCTCCAGCTGTGACGCGTTCTTTGAGAGCACGTAACACTCCTGGCTGCTCCTTCTCAACAGCTTGGCCACTTGATCCACTTCCACTTCACTGAGGCTCATGAGCTGCCAGCAGCTGGCAATTTGCTCTCTTAGGGATGAGGACAGAAGTGTATCGGGGTTTTTAACTCCGCATTCCATTGCGCACCTTCGGAAACAATCTAACCCTCTGATGAAGGACGGACCTTCGGTCCGGGCGAACAGGTAGGGGTTAGATTTCGACACACCTGCTTGTTCTCGGTTTTCAATGAGCAAGTCGATTGACAAAAGCATCCTGTCTGTGAGCAGCACCAGCATGTTCCTCCCATACTGACCCTCAAGCTCCAACCGGGTGAAACTGCTACCAAGGTCCAGCTCCAGCATTGTGCATTTCCTCACTTGATCTGCCGAGGGCACAAATGTCCCCCTGCTCTTCTTGCTGATGTACGTTTGCAAGAGCATTCTCCCAATATTACCCACCCGGCCTCTGTTGAACAGACACACATCTGCCAGAGTAGCTTCGCTGAGCTTCTTCCACGTTGACAAATTGGGACTTTCTTTCAACTCCTTCCTGGCTTCCTCTTCTTCCCCTGTGGTGAACCTGTGGAGTTTGATCAAATCTTCCATCACGGTTGATTTGTCTACTTCCACTTTCTTGACTTCGTGCTTTAGCGATAATGCGAGAGCCTTGCGAGAAAAACACTGGCTCCACTTTGTATCGAGAAGTTGGATGAACTTTTCCACGTGACTCTCGGTTTCACCGTCCTCCGTCATGCGACTTTCCCCGAAAGCTATTTCCGCAGCTCGCTTCAAGGAGTAGCCAATCTTTGTGACGAGGGAGACTGTTTTAAACTTACTGGAACTGGGGTCAAAGCCACTCGCTTTTTTGGCCCCTTCAACGGCCAACTCAAACCTGGATGGCAGGCACACTTCATGCAGGTACTTCACGCTCGCGTCGAGTTCATTGACAGCGACCATGAATCGACCCAGTTCCCTCATCTTTTGTGCGATATAAGCAAACTGAGACTTGTCATGGTAATACTTAGCGGACAACGCATTGCCATATTTACAAATAAGTGGGTCATTTCTGATCTGCCGCGAGATGTCGTCTTGATGCATGATGTGAATGATTTCCTCGCAGCCTCCAGTTAAGGACTCGGACATAGGAAGCAGCTGGGAGGCAGCGGTGGGGACTCTTTCCTTTCTTTCAGAAGATTTCTGGTCTCCTTTTCTGGCCTTACATGACCTCTCGTGTCTCCACAAATCAGTTTTGCGATAAAAAGCAAAGCAGTGCTGGCAAGGCAGGAAGTCGCGAACAGATACGCTGGAATTCTTCACCTGGTCCTTGGTCACAATTTCCCCCTCGCCACTTTTGAGAACTTGGCAATTGTGTTCATAATCTCCTTTATTGCGAATTTGGTGAAGCATAATCTGTCTGACTTTGGACCCTTTGGGGAGGTGTAATGCATGGGCAACGTCAATTTGCTCTGCATGTGTCCTTTCTAAGTGCTTGGCAATCTGGGAAAAGGCCATTTTGCAATATAAACAGAAGTGCTTTTTATAGGCTTCTTTTTTTTCATGGCGTGCTTTGCCGGGTCTCGTTTCATGCACTTTCTTGCAGGTCCTTAAGCTGGATCGCGTTGGTTGTTTCCTCTCCACGGCTTTCCTGCGGCAACGCAGTACTGTTTTAGTTATCTCCGTAACGCCCGACTCAGACAGAGATGGATCTGTACCGTCTGACTGGTCGTCCACCTCCTCCTCCTCCTCATCACTCGAGTCGCTTGCTTCCTGGTGAGACCGTTGTTGTGGTACCTTCTTTACTCTCGGAGCACCCTGAGAGGCACCGTCAAGGTGAGAAGTCAACCTAAGAGCATCACTCGAACTTCTCTCTTCAATCAAGCTCCTCTGTCCTTCAAATGAGCTGGTCTCACCAATAGTACAAGCCTGTAAAAGAACAGCATATGTAAGACTCATTGCCCAATCAGACCTCATGAATAATTTGTGTACTTTAAACAAAGATCCGTTGGGAAATAAATGGAAACAAAATGGAGCTATATTTTGGGTTATAATTTGATTAAGTGTTGGCAATAAGTCAGGTGACTTCTGTTTCAGGGCTGCCTTTTAAGAATCCGTTGCACATTTTTGAAAAGCTGTTTAAGGCCTCAGCACCGTGGCAACGCCCCCGAAAGACCCGGGTCATCCACACACAGTAATGACCACACGGCATCAACCCGACACCTCGGACGTCTCGGTAGAAGAACCACATGTGACCCATTGGAGAGCAGTTGATGGCTTTATTAAGCAGCGATTTGACATGTCTAACCAAGTATATGTAGTCATGGGGTGTTGGATGAAATGCTACATCAGAGAACAGAGTAAGCACTAGACCACATTCATGGCAATCAAAACAAATAATTACTTTTGATTCATGAAACAGAAAGTCTGGGCTTAGCGTAGCGGCGTTCTGGGAAACTCGTTACAAATGCAGAACATGGGAACACTTACGAGTGCTTTTCACACAAAACATTAAGTAATATTATTGTTGATGCCAAGATAAAATGACTAAAATTATATTTACTGGAGCATTGAGCATGATCCATGTTCTAAAAGCATGTGCAGTTATCTACCTGCTTCAAAGGCTGCATCTTGTCCATTACTTCATGTGTTCGGGGTCTTCTTCAATGGTCTCTGCAAACAAAGAGGACACGTCTCTAATGTGCACTCATCATGAACAGACAACATGTCATTATTAATATCGAGTCACATTAGCTACTAAGGTATTCACGTCAGTGGAAAGTTTAGCTTGTTATACTTTCTGCTAGAACAAGATGCTTCAGGTTCAAAGTCAGCCACATGGCCATTGGTCTCAACACACGGCAGATAGAATGGAAGCGTCGATGACCACCGTTAGTCATGGAGTTCCACAAGGTTCTGTGCTTGGACCTCTCTCATTGACCTTATACATGCTTCCTTTATGCTTATGGACGTCTAAGATACACTGAGCTCCTCTCTCCTCTCCCCTTATGGACATCTAGGATACACTGAGCTCCTCTCTCCTCTCCTCTCTCCTTATGGACGTTTAGGATACACTGAGCTCCTCTCTCCTTATGGACGTTTAGGATACACTGATCTCCTCTCTCCTCTCCTCTCTCCTTATGGACGCTTAGGATACACTGAGCTCCTCTCTCCTTAAGGACGCTTAGGATAGACTGAGCTCCTCTCTCCTCTCCTTATGGACGCTTAGGATACACTGAGCTCCTCTCTCCTCTCCTTATGGACGCTTAGGATACACTGAGGTCCTCTCTCCTCTCCTTATGGACGCTTAGGATACACTGAGCTCCTCTCTCCTCTCTCCTTATGGACGCTTAGGATACACTGAGCTCCTCTCCTCTCTCCTTATGGACGCTAGGATACACTGAGCCCTCTCCTCTCCTCTCTCCTTATGGACGCTTAGGATACACTGAGCTCCTCTCTCCTCTCCTCTCTGCTTATGGCCGCTCAGGATACACTGAGCACCTCTCTCTCCTCTCTCCTTATGGACACTTAGGATACACTGAGCTCCTCTCCTCTCTCCTTATGGACGCTTAGGATACACTGAGCCCTCTCCTCTCCTCTCTCCTTATGGACGTCTAGGATACACTGAGCTCCTCTCCTCTCCTCTCTCCTTAAGGACGCTTAGGATACACTGAGCTCCTCTCTCCTTATGGACGCTTAGGATACACTGAGCTCCTCTCTCTCCTTATGGACGTTTAGGATACACTGAGCTCCTCTCCTCTCTCCTTATGGACGCTTAGGATACACTGAGCTCCTCTCTCCTTAAGGACGCTTAGGATACACTGAGCTCCTCTCTCTCTCCTTATGGACGCTTAGGATACACTGAGCTCCTCTCTCCTCTCCTTATGGACGCTTAGGATACACTGAGCTCCTCTCTCCTCTCCTTATGGACGCTTAGGATACACTGAGCTCCTCTCTCCTCTCTCCTTATGGACGCTTAGGATACACTGAGCTCCTCTCTCCTCTCTCCTTATGGACGTTTAGGATACACTGAGCTCCTCTCTCCTCTCCTCTCTCCTTATGGACGCTTAGGATACACTGAGCACCTCTCCTCTCTCCTTATGGACGTTTAGGATACACTGAGTACCTCTCTCCTCTCCTCTCTCCTTATGGACGCTTAGGATACACTGAGCTCCTCTCTCCTCTCCTCTCTCCTTATGGACGTTTAGGATACACTGAGTACCTCTCTCCTCCTCTCTCCTTATGGACATTTAGGATACACTGAGCACCTCTTCTCTCTCCTTATGGACGTTTAGGATACACTGAGTACCTCTCTCCTCTCCTCTCTCCTTATGGACACTTATGATACACTGAGCTCCTCTCTCCTCTCTCCTTATGGACGCTTAGGATACACTGAGCTCCTCTCTCCTCTCCTCTCTCCTTATGGACGCTTAGGATATACTGAGCTCCTCTCTCCTCTCTCCTTATGGATGCTTAGGATACACTGAGCTCCTCTCTCCTCTCCTCTCTCCTTATGGACGTTTAGGATACACTGAGCTCCTCTCTCCTCTCCTCTCTCCTTATGGACGCTTAGGATACACTGAGCTCCTCTCTCCTTATGGACGCTTACGATACACTGAGCTCCTCTCTCCTCTCTCTTTATGGATGTTTAGGATACACTGAGCTCCTCTCTCCTTATGGACGCTTAGGATACACTGAGCTCCTCTCTCCTTAAGGACGCTTAGGATACACTGAGCTCCTCTCTCCTCTCCTTATGGACGCTTAGGATACACTGAGCTCCTCTCTCCTCTCCTTATGGACGCTTAGGATACACTGAGCTCCTCTCTCCTCTCCTTATGGACGCTTAGGATACACTGAGCTCCTCTCTCCTCTCTCCTTATGGACGTTTAGGATACACTGAGCTCCTCTCTCCTCTCCTCTCTCCTTATGGATGCTTAGGATACACTGAGCACCTCTCCTCTCTCCTTATGGACGTTTAGGATACACTGAGTACCTCTCTCCTCTCCTCTCTCCTTATGGACGCTTAGGATACACTGAGCTCCTCTCTCCTCTCTCCTTATGGACGCTTAGGATACACTGAGCTCCTCTCTCCTCTCCTCTCTCCTTATGGACGCTTAGGATACACTGAGCTCCTCTCTCCTTATGGACGCTTAGGATACACTGAGCTCCTCCCTCCTCTCCTCTCTCATTATGGACGTTTAGGATACACTGAGCTCCTCTCCTCTCCCCTTATGGACGCTTAGGATACACTGAGCTCCTCTCTCCTCTCTCCTTATGGACGTTTAGGATACACTGAGCTCCTCTCTCCTCTCCCCTTATGGACGCTTAGGATACACTGAGCTCCTCTCTCCTCTCTCCTTATGGACGCTCAGGATACACTGAGCTCCTCTCTCCTCTCCTCTCCTTATGGACGCTTAGGATACACTGAGCTCCTCTCTCCTCATGGACGCTTAGGATACACTGAGCTCCTCTCTCCTCTCTCCTTATGGACGCTTAGGATACACTGAGCTCCTCTCCTCTCACCTTATGTACGTTTAGGATACACTGAGCTCCTCCCTCCTCTCCTCTCTCCTTATGGACGCTTAGGATACACTGAGCTCCTCTCTCCTCTCTCCTTATGGACGCTTAGGATACACTGAGCTCCTCTCTCCTCTCTCCTCATGGACGTTTAGGATACACTGAGCTCCTCCCTTCTCTCCTTATGGACGTTTAGGATACACTGAGCTCCTCTCTCCTTATGGACGCTTAGGATACACTGAGCTCCTCTCTCCTCTCTCCTTATGGACGCTTAGGATACACTGAGCTCCTCTCCTCTCTCCTTATGGACGCTTAGGATACACTGAGCTCCTCTCTCCTCTCCTCTCTCCTTATGGACGCTTAGGATACACTGAGCTCCTCTCTCCTCTCCTCTCTCCTTATGGACGCTTAGGATACACTGAGCTCCTCTCCTCTCTCCTTCTGGATGAATCTCCATCTCTCCATCACACATTACTAACTCTGCTTCCTCTCCAGTGTCCTTGTGACTTCCCGTCTTAGAGGGTCCATTGGTGATTGGTGATCCATTGTAATTTGTTTAGCTATATAAAATAAACTGAATTGAAACTGACTTAATCCCCTTAATACCCACACAGGTTTAGAATAAGTTCACCTCTCTATCTTGATGTCAAACAGACATTTCTGACGGGGCGCTGAGGCCGACACCGACCACCGGACCACATTGACAACAGCAGTCATGTGACCTCAGAAACCAGCTGCTGGTCTTCTGCTGCCCCATTGGTGAGTTAGTTCAGTGTCCCTCGCCCCCAGAACACTACGTACCCATGGAGGCAGCAGGAGACTGGTCAAGGAGTCCGGTGGCAAAGACAGCGGCTTTAGTTCCCGTCACCTACTGTAGGTACGGACCTACGTGAAGCACCTCATGCAACCACACGTTAAACATGTGACCTATGCCATGAAGGTCAAAGCATCGGAGACTCTTACCTGGTCGGTTGCTGAGTCTCTCTGGAGAGAATCCCATCTTGAGGATTATGAATAGACGGGGATGTCTGTGGACCTGAAGACGCTCTTCTTGCTGGTCTAGAGGCGCTTTAGTCCGCTTGTTTACTGAAGATACTATTTAGTCTCGCCAAAGAGCTTCCAGAAGGTTCCAATAGCATCAAACAGATGAGGTGTTGAAGCACCTGCTCTGTCATCATGAACACCTCAACAGGTACATCACGCTGTGTGTGGAGGCACCCGGTCATTACAGCTCTGTAACTCCCTCATACTGCAGGAAGTGAACTTGAACGCCACGCAGGTTCATGCATGTGAAACGGATGTACTATTTTAACACACACACAGACACACACACACACCTCCTGGTCCAGATTGTAGTCCTCTTTGGAGTTCAGCGCCAGCTTCACCGCCATGTAGTCTCCACTTTTCACGGCGTCCCGTAACTCACCTGGAGGACGGGGGAGGGGAGGGGGTTACAGAAGGGTCAGGGTTCAGGTGAGACCGAACCCTCAACTCCAAGACCCGGTAGAAAAGATACTCTTAAACAACCTCACAAACATCACCTCCCGTCAGCCAGAAGCTGTCAAGAAAACCTCAGCAACGTTTCATCTGTCCGACGGTCTTTGAACGCATCACATTTGAGAAAAAGAAACTAAGCCTAAAATGTTTCGTCATCAACATTTTGGTACAAAATAAACAAAATTAAAGCTGCAAGCAGCGATGAACGGGTCCTCTTCCTGCTTCGCACGTCGGGGGTGCTGGCCGGACCCCGGCTGAGGCGACCCGAGAACGTCTGCGACCGTCGGAGTAAGCGTCACTGAGTTAGATGTCTTATTCCTGCATGGAGCGATGCTGGAAATCATTTTTTGCAAACAGTGCAGCACTTGCTGTGTCCACTGTATGGCATGAGACAACTGGACAAAACCCATTTGTCAGTTCCAAAAAAGGTACGATTTAAAATATTAATTGTGACACATTGTCTATCCTCACACGATCAAAAAGTGTATGGTCCTGCCAGTCTAGTGACCTCTGGCCATCGTGCTCTTGGCATCTGTCCTAATTGACTGAGTGCCCTAGTGGTGGGAAACGAAAAAAACAAAAACAAACTAAATGGCTCTTACAACTTCAATTAAATATGTCTTTACTGTTCACTATAATGACTAATATTAAGGAGACATGTATATATTATCTATTTAAATTAAATGTATTATTATTATAGTGCGAGGTCACACAAACACAACACAAATATATCAAACCAATATAATAATGGTTGACTTCCGGTACAGTTTAGAGCATGGTCCCAAGAGACTTTCTTTTCAGTCTACATGTTATACATATGGTTAGCAAGTGTCATATATGTAGGTCAAACGTAGCACTGGGGCTGCTGAAATTAATATTTGTATGGGGCGCTATGGAGAGGAATTGTGATTTTGAAGCATTACAATGATATCAGGTAACCACATCTTAGACTGTTAATGTGTGTGCTAAGTCTTGTTACGTTTCGAACATGTTACATTGGTCTACTCGTTCAGAGAGGAAAACAATAAAAGAATGCAGATATTGAGAAATGTATTGTAGCACCCCCTGATGGTCAAATATTCTGAAAAAATTAAGGTAGGTTAAATGACATCCTGTGGACATAGGCTAGTAATTTGGTGAGGACAGGCCAAGGTTTTTCGAAGTTAATTGTCTTTACATATTAGGCCACACCCTTGAGGTGTTAATTGGCCCATATCCTCTAAATGCAATGGGCTATCAACAATCTTTTATAGAATCGTGATGGCCTTGAGCCAACAATGAACCACAACAAGTTGTGTATAAATCATACCCATCGTTTAAGAGGAGTTGAAAAGAATGTGTTTTTTACAAAATTCAAAATGGCGGAAAATCTAAGTGGGCGGAGCTTATAGTCATAATGTAATTTTTTTTAGAACAGGTCTAAGCGGACATGTATGATGAATTTCAAGGTAATCGGTCATCAGAGGCAAATAACGTGGCCTTTTGAACATAAAATACGGTCTAGGGGGCGCTATTGAGCCATATTATCATTTCAAAGCTTTCAAATCATATTGGGTAACTACATCTTTGACTCTAAATGTGTGTGCTAAGTTTAGTTACGTTTCGAGCATGTTTAGCCCTCCAAAGCCCCTTCGTTGTTTGACGCGAAGAATGGGTTGCCACGGCTACAGTTAGACGAAACATAAAATGCTTCGTGCTCTGGCATCATCAAAGTCTAACCTTCATGTGCAATAAATTTGATGTTGATCTGATTTACCTTCTCAGAGAAGGAAGCCAAAGTAAAAACGATTTTTGTTCCCGTTACCAGTAGGTGGCGCTACCAGTAAAATAAAAAATTAGACTGCACGTGCCTTCAGGCCTGGAGTGTCATCACACATAATTAAACCATAATTAAAAATTATCATATGGATCTCTTCAGGGTCAGTATGTCATGATGTATGAGAAATATGGAGCAGATTACATAATGTATGGCCGAGTAACAACAACGTACATTTTCATGGCGAATTGCATTTTTTGCCGGTCCGGCAAACGCACATAGTTTAATATTTTTTAAATCTTTCAAAGATTTTTGAAGACAAAGGTCTCAAGACAATACTGGCCTAGTTTGGAATGAATCGGGTTTAAGCTCGAGGAGCAGTTAACTGTTTTACAACCCCTAAAAACGTGAAAAACTGCATATTTTAAGGGATTGATTGTGGCGCCCCCTAGATTCAAATATTATGGAAAAATCAGAGTAGGTTAAAGAATGCCATATGGACATAGGCTATTAATTTGGTGAGGATAGGCCTAATATTTTGGAAGTTGTGTGACTTCGAATATTAGACCACAAGCCTCAAATGTTCACTGGTCTATATCGTCTGAACGCAATAATATATCAACAATCTGTGAAAAAATTTCCTCGAAATTGATCCAATAATGAAGCTCCGAAATTTTTGTAGGAATCGGAACAAGCGTTTTGAAAAATTCAAAATGGCGGAAAATAAAAGTAGGCGGAGCTTAGGGGTGCTATTGGCAATGTTGTAGAGCAGGTCCAAGCGGACGTGTATGGCAAATTTCAAGTCAATCCGTCATTGGCGAAAGAAATCGTGGATATAAAACACTATAGGGGGCGCTAGAGAGACATTTCTTTAAAAACAAATAAGAAAACAAAACAAAAATCGAAAACATTTCACCAGTCTGGATATGAGTGTGAAATTTCATTTTGTTGCGGTCTGAGGTGTGCGGCCAGTCGAGGTTTCCGTGGAGTGAAGAATAATAATAACTCTTAGAAATACAATAGGTTCCTCTACGACGAAGTCGTAGCGAGGACCCTAATAAACTTGCATGATGTCATACGTGTTCTTCTGCACTGAAGACTTATTCTAGTTCTGTTTCAGAATTTGCACTTCAGTGGCACTGGGATGGCACTTATTGTGGTGCTTTTGTGGTTCGACTGAGTTGAGGAAGTGTTGCTTCCTGTGTTCTTGTTGTTCTTGTTTTATACTCTAGGTCAGCGATTCCCAAAGTGTGGGCCGCGGCCCACTGGTGGGCCGTGAAGGTACTGCAGGTGGGCCGCAAGAGGTCATTTACAATAAATAAATAAAATGTTTTTAATTTTCAATTTTGAAAAGTTTGAAATTAATATAAAAATATTTATGATTTAAATTACGTGTTATTCTTTTATCTGACCTATTTTTCTGACCGCCAAACAAAACACTGTCAAATGGGGCGCCCTCCTGTAGTATTAAAGTAAATATATATGAGCTCCGGAGAAAATGGTATACAAAACATACATTGTCGGTTAATACATTTTTAATCGGTTAAATTCTGAAGGTCATTTAATCATCCCTTGTTTATGTTTTGATCAGAGTTTTGATCAGCGCCGCCGCTCCCATAACGCGCAGGGCACCAAGTCCTGAGGGGGCACACAAAATAGGCAACAAAAAAATCCTCATAGTTATAATAATTATAATGCTGATATTATTTCAGTCTAGAAATATTAGGCGGCCTTTAGGCATGTATATCACAAAACAGGCAGAACAAGGGATATATTTAATCGCTCAGCCCCCCCCCCCCCCCCCCCCGTCGACAACGCTGGTTGTGATTAAAGGCTTGGGTGGGCCGCAGAAGATTTTCAGATTTCAAATTGGGCCGCGGCATTCTTGAGTTTGGGAACCGCTGCTCTAGGTTGAAATGCACTTATTGGAAGTCGCTTTGGATTAAAGCGTCTGCTAAATGACATGTAATGTAATGTAATGTTTCTAACATCTGTTTGATGGATGAGGATCACAAGAGGCTCATAGTGATCATCATCTGTATTTGAGTCTTACAATCAGAAATCGTTCCTTTCCAGGTGACGATAGTAAAACAACTGTAAAATAAAGAAGTCTGATAAATAAGAAGTTCTGAAAGAGCAGCGAGTCACGGAGACCCGTCTGTCTGGACAGGTGACTCCTCTTCCTCCTCCTCTTCCTGCTTTGGTGACGCAGGTGAGGAAGGTGAGGAAGGTAAGGAAGGTAAGGTAGGTGAGGAAGGTGGGGAAGGTGAGGAAGGTAAGGAAGGTGAGGAAGATGAGAAAGGTGGGGGAGGTGGGGAAGATGAGAAAGGTGGGGGAGGTGGGGAAGGTGAGGAAGGTGAGGAAGGTAAGGGAGGTGGGGAAGGCGAGCAAGGTAGGGAAGGTGAGGAAGGTAAGGAAGGTGGGGAAGGTGAGGGAGGTGGGGAAGGTGAGGAAGGTAAGGGAGGTGGGGAAGGTAGGGAAGGTGAGGAAGGTGAGAAAGGTAAGGGAGGTGAGGAAGGTAAGGAAGGTGAGGAAGGTGAGGAAGCTAAGGAAGTTGAGGAAGGTAAGGAAGGTGAGGAAGGTGAGGAAGGTGAGGAAGGTGAGGAAGCTAAGGAAGTTGAGGAAGGTAGGGGAGGTGAGGAAGGTGGGGAAGGTGAGGAAGGTAAGGGAGGTGAGGAAGGTGAGAAAGATGAGGAAGGTAAAGAAGGTGAGGAAGGTAAGGAAGGTAGGGAAGGTGAGGAAGGTAAGGAAGGTGAGGAAGGTAAGGAAGGTGAGGAAGGTGAGGGAGGTGAGGAAGGTGAGGAAGGTAAGGGAGGTGGGGAAGGTGAGGAAGGTAAGGAAGTTGAGGAAGGTAAGGGAGGTGGGGAAGATGAGGAAGGTGAGGAAGGTAAGGGAGGTGAGGAAGGTAAGGGAGTTGAGGAAGGTAAGGAAGTTGAGGAAGGTGAGGAAGGTAAGGGAGGTGGGGAAGATGAGGAAGGTAAGGGAGGTGAGGGAGGTGGGGAAGGTGAGGAAGGTAAGGGAGGTGAGGAAGGTAAGGGAGGTGGGGAAGGTGAGGAAGGTAAGGGAGGTGGGGAAGGTAGGGAAGGTGAGGAAGATGAGGAAGGTAAGGGAGGTGGGGAAGGTGAGGGAGGTGGGGAAGGTGAGGAAGGTAAGGGAGGTGAGGAAGGTAAGGGAGGTGGGGAAGGTGAGGAAGGTGAGGGAGGTGGGGAAGGTGAGGAAGGTAGGGAAGGTGAGAAAGGTGAGGAAGGTGAGGAAGGTAAGGGAGGTGAGGAAGGTAAGGAAGGTAAGGGAGGTGGGGAAGGTAGGGAAGGTGAGGGAGGTAAGGAAGATGAGGAAGGTAAGGGAGGTGAGGAAGGTAAGGAAGATGACGAAGGTAAGGGAGGTGAGGAAGGTGGGGAAGGTGGGGAAGGTGAGGAAGGTGAGGGAGGTGAGGAAGGTGAGGAAGGTAAGGGAGGTGGGGAAGGTGAGGGAGGTGGGGAAGGTGAGGAATGTGAGAAAGGTGAGGAAGGTGAGGAAGGTAAGGGAGGTGAGGAAGGTAAGGAAGGTAAGGGAGGTGGGGAAGGTGAGGGAGGTGGGGAAGGTGAGGAATGTGAGAAAGGTGAGGAAGGTAAGGGAGGTGAGGAAGGTAAGGAAGGTAAGGGAGGTGGGGAAGGTGAGGAAGGTGAGGGAGGTGAGGAAGGTGAGGAATGTGAGAAAGGTGAGGAAGGTGAGAAAGGTGAGGAAGGTAAGGGAGGTGAGGAAGGTGAGGAAGGTAAGGAAGGTAAGGGAGGTGGGGAAGGTGAGGAAGGTGAGAAAGGTGAGGAAGGTGAGAAAGGTGAGGAAGGTAAGGGAGGTGAGGAAGGTAAGGAAGGTGAGGAAGGTGAGGGTATAATCCCTCAGAGCGACGTCAAATCCACCACTTCATGAATACTAAAGGCGGTGAAACTTTAGAGGCCAAGAGATAAAGAACAGAGGATAACAGACACGACGACTGACTGGAGGATAACAGACAGAACAACTGACTGGAGGATAACAGACACAACGACTGACTGGAGGATAACATACACAACAACTGACTGGAGGATAATAGACACAACTGACTGGAGGACAACAGACACAACGACTGACTGGAGGATAACATACACAACAACTGACTGGAGGATAACAGACACAACAACTGACTGGAGGATAACATACACAACAACTGACTGGAGGATAACAGACAGAACAACTGACTGGAGGATAACAGACACAACGACTGACTGGAGGATAACAGACACAACAACTGACTGGAGGATAACAGACAGAACAACTGACTGGAGGATAACAGACACAACAACTGACTGGAGGATAACAGACACAACAACTGACTGGAGGACAACAGACTCACTGGGCGACAGCGGCGGGCCGGACAGGATCTCATCCTCCCCGTTCAGATGTTTCTGGAAGTCGTCCAGGGTCATCCAGTCCAGGTTCAGGTCCATCCCCAGACTCAAGGTGGCCTGGCCCTTATCTGGAGAGCATCACGCAGAACATGTGACCAGTAGAACATGTGACCAGTAGTACATGTGACCGGGAGAACATGTGACCGGGAGAACATGTGACGGGAGAACATGTGACCGGGAGAACATGTGACCAGGAGAACATGTGATCAGGAGAACATGTGACCAGGAGAACATGTGACCAGGAGAACATGTGACCAGGAGAACATGTGACCAGGAGAACATGTGACCAGGAGAACATGTGACCAGTACACAAGGTAGATGATGTTCTCATGGTGCGTTCAGGCTCTGCTCAGTGAACATGAGTAGTGAAGGTAAATGATAACGTTCTCATGGTGCGTTCAGGCTCTGCTCAGTGAACATGAGTACTGAAGGTAGATGATGTTCTCATGGTGCGTTCAGGCTCTGCTCAGTGAACATGAGTAGTGAAGGTAAATGATAACGTTCTCATGGTGCGTTCAGGCTCTGCTCAGTGAACATGAGTACTGAAGGTAGATGATGTTCTCATGGTGCCTTCAGGCTCTGCTCAGTGAACATGAGTAGTGAAGGTTAATGATAACGTTCTCATGGTGCGTTCAGGCTCTGCTCAGTGAACATGAGTACTGAAGGTAGATGATAATGTTCTCATGGTGCGTTCAGGCTCTGCTCAGTGAACATGAGTACTGAAGGTAGATGATAACGTTCTCATGGTGCGTTCAGGCTCTGCTCAGTTAACATGAGTACTGAAGGTAGATGATGTTCTCATGGTGCGTTCAGGCTCTGCTCAGTGAACATGAGTACTGAAGGTAGATGATAACGTTCTCATGGTGCGTTCAGGCTCTGCTCAGTGAACATGAGTACTGAAGGTAGATGATGTTCTCATGGTGCGTTCATGCTCTGCTCAGTGAACATGAGTAGTGAAGGTTAATGATAACGTTCTCATGGTGCGTTCAGGCTCTGCTCAGTGTACATGAGTACTGAAGGTAGATGATAATGTTCTCATGGTGCGTTCAGGCTCTGCTCAGTGAACATGAGTACTGAAGGTAGATGATAACGTTCTCATGGTGCATTCAGGCTCTGCTCAGTTAACATGAGTACTGAAGGTAGATGATGTTCTCATGGTGCGTTCAGGCTCTGCTCAGTGAACATGAGTACTGAAGGTAGATGATAACGTTCTCATGGTGCGTTCAGGCTCTGTTCAGTTAACATGAGTACTGAAGGGAGATGATGTTCTCATGGTGCGTTCAGGCTCTGCTCAGTTAACATGAGTAGTGAAGGTTAATGATAACGTTCTCATGGTGCGTTCAGGCTCAGTGAAACCTACCAGACTTGTCGGCGCCCCCTGGTGGCTCCTGGGGGTCCTGGGTGTCATCACATGCGATGAAGAGTCTGGGCTCGCTGTCGTCCCTCCTCTTCCTCCTCTCCTCCGTGGAGCTCCTCCTCTCCCAGCCGCTCCTCTGCGCCTCCTCCAGCCTCTCCTTGGCCTTGGCTGCAGGCTCCTCCCCCTCCCGCTCCTCGCTGTCCAGGCTGAAGCCGGAACTCTGGCCGGGTCTGGAGGCTGAGACACAAGACAGACCCTCAATGTCCCTCTGGAGACACAAGACAGACCCTCAATGACCCTCTGGAGACACAAGACAGACCCTCAATGTCCCTCTGGAGACACAAGACAGACCCTCAATGACCCTCTGGAGACACAAGACAGACCCTCAATGTCCCTCTGGAGACACAAGACAGACCCTCAATGTCCCTCTGGAGACACAAGACAGACCCTCAATGTCCCTCTGGAGACACAAGACAGACCCTCAATGTCCCTCTGGAGACACAAGACAGATCCTCAATGACCCTCTGGAGACACAAGACAGACCCTCAATGACCCTCTGGAGACACAAGACAGACCCTCAATGACCCTCTGGAGACACAAGACAGACCCTCAATGTCCCTCTGGAGACACAAGACAGACCCTCAATGTCCCTCTGGAGACACAAGACAGACCCTCAATGTCCCTCTGGAGACACAAGACAGACCCTCAATGTCCCTCTGGAGACACAAGACAGACCCTCAATGACCCTCTGGAGACACAAGACAGACCCTCAATGACCCTCTGGAGACACAAGACAGACCCTCCATGTCCCTCTGGAGGCTGGCGTGGGGTCATGTGACCTCTGTCATACCGTCGGGTGTCTTGGTCTTCTCCGTCTTCTCTGGCTCTGGTTTCTGAGACTCTTTGGGGGTCTTGGAGGTCTTGTCCATCTTCCCTCCTCCCTAGAGGGAAACAACACATTAAGGTTACCGTCTAGTAACCCTCAAGGTCAAACAGACCCGGGGTCACGTGGGTCACATGGGTCACGTGATCACACGGGTCACGTGGTCACACGGTCACATGGGTCACGTGGGTCACAAAGGTCACATAGGTCACGTGGTCACACAGGTCACGGGGTCACGTACCTTGGGGTTCTTGCTGGTCTTCTCGGGGCCGGTCTGGTGGGCCGGCTGCCGGCGGGGGGCGCGGTCTTTGGCCTCGCAGTTCAACAGGAACTTCTCAAACAGGTTGGTGGAGCCCGGCGCCGCCGCCTCCCTGGGGCCCAGCGCCTCCTCCTCCTCCTTCAGCTTGGTGCCAGAGGAGGTGGAGGAGGTGGAGGAGGCGCTCTTAGCCTTCTTGAGCAGCGTGGAGCTGTCGCTGGAGTCGGAGTGCGGGGCGTCGTCCCTGGGCCTCGGGGCCGGGCCCTTGAGCCTCTCCTTGCGGCTCCTCTGGTCCTGGACCAGGTCCCGGATGCCCTGCAGCTTCACCTCCCACTTGCCCGTCTTCTGCTTCCGGTCCTCCGGGTCCAGGAGGGCCTCCGCCGGGCCGTCGCTCAGGGGCTCCTCCAGAGGGGCCTCGTCTTCAGAGGTCTCCTTCTTCCCTTTCCTTCTCCTCGCCTCCTCTCCTTTGTCTCTCCTTTGCTTGGCTCCCTCTTTCTCCTTCTTGTGCTTCTTGGAGGGAACCGGCTCCTCGTCTTCCTCTTCGGACTCCACCTGACGCTTCTTCGGCTCGCTCGCTTTCTCCTTGGCAGGAGAGGTTGGGGTCGGGGCTCTCTCCTCCTGCTCTTCCTCCTCCTCCTCCTCCTCTTCTTCTTCTGTCTCCGGTGCCGGTAGAGGCCTGACTTCCTCCTTCCGTTTGTCTTTTCTCTTCTTCGTCTTCTCCTTCGGAGGCAGCTCCTCCTCTTCCTCTTGGCTCTTCCTCTTCTTCTTCTTCCTCTTGAGGGGCGCCTCGGTCGGCCGGTCTTTGTCCTCCTCGCTGTCAGAGTCAGCCGTGTCGCTCTTTGGAGGCGGAGCTTTCTAAGAGAGAGGAAGACCATGTGACCAGTTAGTGTCAGGAGATACTACTACTCCTACTCATACTACTACTCATACTACTCATACTACTCCCACATTAATGGAGAGTTAATCTAGACCTCACAAGGTTTGTAATGTTTGTAGAATGACGAGTCCAGCTGTTACTGCTCCATGCTGCACCAGCAGTAGTACTGCTGCTAGTACTAGTGGTAGTACTGCTGGTAGTACTAGTGGTAGTTCCTTGGAGACCAGACTCACCAGGCTCTTCTTGGCCTCGGCCTCCTTCCTGGCCTTGACCTCTGCCATTGACCTCTTGAAGGCCAGGAGGACCTCACAGCAGTCCTCCAGGTGGGCCTCGGGCTCCCAGGTGTCATCGTCAGAGCAGTAGTTCTTCCACCGCACCCGGTAGAGCACTTCTCCCTGGAGGACACAGAGGAATGAAGCTAGAGGCCCGGTAGAGCACCACCTTCATAACCACCACCCTCATAACCACTACCCTCATAACCACCACCTTCATAACCACTACCCTCATAACCACCACCTTCATAACCACCACCTTCATAACCACCACCTTCATAACCACTACCTTCATAACCACCACCTTCATAACCACTACTCTCATAACCACTACCTTCATAACCACTACCCTCATAACCACCACCTTCATAACCACCACCTTCATAACCACCACCTTCATAACCACCACCCTCATAACCACTACCTTCATAACCACTACCTTCATAACCACCACCTTCATAACCACTACTCTCATAACCACTACCTCATAACCACTACCTTCATAACCACTACCTTCATAACCACTACCTCATAACCACTACCTTCATAACCACTACCTTCATAACCACTACCTCATAACCACTACCCTCATAACCACTTCATAACCACCTTCATAACCACTACCTTCATAACCACTACCTTCATAACCACTCACCTTCATAACCACTACCTTCATAACCACTACCTTCATAACCACTCACCTCATAACCACTACCTTCATAACCACTACCTTCATAACCACTACCTCATAACCACTACCTTCATAACCACTACCTCATAACCACTACCTTCATAACCACTACCTTCATAACCACTACCTCATAACCACCACCTTCATAACCACTACCTTCATAACCACTACCTCATAACCACTCACCTTCATAACCACTACCTCATAACCACTACCTTCATAACCACTACCTTCATAACCACTACCTTCATAACCACTACCTTCATAACCACTACCCTTCATAACCACTACCTTCATAACCACTACCTTCATAACCACCACCCTCATAACCACTACCCTCATAACCACCACCTTCATAACCACCACCTTCATAACCACTACCCTCATAACCACCACCCTCATAACCACTACCTACATAACCACTACCCTCATAACCACTACTCTCATAACCACTACCCTTCATAACCACCACCTCATAACCACCACCCTCATAACCACTACCTTCATAACCACTACCTTCATAACCACCACCTTCATAACCACTACTCTCATAACCACTACCTTCATAACCACTACCTTCATAACCACTACCTCATAACCACTACCTCATAACCACTACCCTCATAACCACTACCTTCATAACCACTACCTCATAACCACTACCTCATAACCACTACCTTCATAACCACTACCTCATAACCACTACCCTTCATAACCACTACCCTCATAACCACTACCTTCATAACCACTACCCTTCATAACCACTACCTTCATAACCACTACCTCATAACCACTACCCTCATAACCACTACCTTCATAACCACTACCTCATAACCACTACCTTCATAACCACTACCTTCATAACCACTACCTCATAACCACTACCTTCATAACCACTACCTCATAACCACTACCTTCATAACCACTACCTCATAACCACTACCTTCATAACCACTACCTTCATAACCACTACCCTCATAACCACTACCTTCATAACCACTACTCTCATAACCACTACCTTCATAACCACTACCTTCATAACCACTACCCTCATAACCACTACCCTCATAACCACTACCTTCATAACCACTACCTTCATAACCACTACCCTCATAACCACTACCTTCATAACCACTACTCTCATAACCACTACCTTCATAACCACTACCCTCATAACCACTACCTTCATAACCACTACCTTCATAACCACTACTCTCATAACCACTACCTTCATAACCACTACCCTCATAACCACTACCTTCATAACCACTACCTTCATAACCACTACCCTCATAACCACTACTCTCATAACCACTACCTTCATAACCACTACTCTCATAACCACTACCTTCATAACCACTACCCTCATAACCACTACCTTCATAACCACTACCCTCATAACCACTACCTTCATAACCACTACCCTCATAACCACTACTCTCATAACCACTACCTTCATAACCACTACCTTCATAACCACTACCTTCATAACCACTACCCTCATAACCACTACCTTCATAACCACTACCCTCATAACCACTACTCTCATAACCACTACCTTTATAACCACTACTCTCATAACCACTACCTTCATAACCACTACTCTCATAACCACTACCTTCATAACCACTACTCTCATAACCACTACCTTCATAACCACTACCTTCATAACCACTACCCTCATAACCACTACCCTCATAACCACTACCTTCATAACCACTACCTTCATAACCACTACCCTCATAACCACTCCCTTCATAACCACTACTCTCATAACCACTACCTTCATAACCACTACCCTCATAACCACTACCTTCATAACCACTACCCTCATAACCACCACCTTCATAACCACCACCTTCATAACCACCACCCTCATAACCACTACCTTCATAACCACTACCCTCATAACCACTACTCTCATAACCACTACCTTCATAACCACTACCTTCATAACCACTACCTTCATAACCACTACCTTCATAACCACTACCCTCATAACCACTACCTTCATAACCACTACCCTCATAACCACTACCTTCATAACCACTACCTTCATAACCACTACCCTCATAACCACTACCTTCATAACCACTACCCTCATAACCACTACCTTCATAACCACTATCCTCATAACCACTACCCTCATAACCACTACCTTCATAAGCACTACCTTCATAACCACTACCTTCATAACTACTCACCAGCAGCTTCATAACCACACAGGGCAGTTCATATTTAATGGGACAATGTCCTGTGAGTGAAGTAATAATCGGAAGAATCACTGATAACAAAATAAATAAACCTACAACAACAGCACTGGAACATCTCTTACCTACAAGTAATATTAATAATCATATGTCTATGTTCTCAATAACAAGTTACTGTAAACTGCCCGTCCCACTGTGATGACATCATGTGTTCAAGAGTTTAACTTCATTTTTAGTGAGAAAAGCAGAAATATCAGCGACTAAGTGTGAGAAGTAAAGCTCTGCAACACGTTGAAGCTGCACACCGTGAGCCCACAGGTCATAGAGCAGTGACGTCATGACTCATGTTGGCGTTCCAGCTCAGCGGGTCAGGCAACACTTTCCCCAATGTGCGACCTGCTGTGTGTTTATTGTCCTTGTTGTTTCTACTGCGTGTTTCCCTGTGACTATCCTGCGTGGAGAAGCCGCTGAGCGACAGCGCGCTGAAGACAGGAGACTTGTCCGCAGACAGAATGGTGTCGACACGTCCGTCCAGGCGCCAGCAGAACGGACATCACGGGGACAAGTTGTGCTTAAATTAACAACCAGCACAACAACGACGACGACCCGACGCCACACAGACACCGCTAGCCGGTGCCTCGGGGGGCGCGGCGGCCGTCGTGCTGAGGAGCCCGGGCTCCGCGTCGTGAGGCCAGCTCGCGCAGCCCGCCATGTTGAGCTAGCTCGCGCTCGTTACCTCCTCCACGCGCATGTCGATGATCCGCTCCACCTCGTACACGTCCTCCTCCTCGTCCTGCTCGCTGTCCGCCGGCTCCGCTCTGTCCGCCTCCGCCATGGCCGAGCGACGACGACCGAGCTGCTGCTCTTGCTTTGGGGGTTATTTGGGGCTTGGATCCGGCGCGCGTGAAGGCCGCGTTCCGCTCGCGCACCTGGCGGCAACCGATGAGCTCTGCGGGCTCCCTGCGTTGCCTTCACGCGCCGCTCGAAAACGTTGTACATTTCTAAATCACGTTCACAATTGCGATTGTTGGTGATTTCAAACGTCTCTTGTTTTTCGTTGAAGCTCTTCAGTAGGGGAAAGACATGCTTTAAGTTACGCAACGCGTATAATGTACAGACAGCAAATACTAATATTATATATATATATTTATATTATATACAAGTGTCGCTTTAAGTCGTATCTTGACCACTTAGTGTTCAGGAACGGAAGTGTATTCATTTATTGTCTATCACCGACCTGACTGCACGTGGATTGGACTACAGTGCACTGTTGTTTTAGAGGTTGGAACGTAAATGTCCGATGTTCCCGAAAGGCAACACGGACAAGGCGCTCCCCTTAAAACATGGTGGCGTGCACACGGCCCACGACGGACGCACCGTGAGTGCATAGAAGTCCTCAGCAGGTGAACAGCAGCTCACGCCCCGTCCGTCCCTCTGCAGTGGGGGTCACGTGACAGACACTTCAGACCAACTCTTCAGCAGGGACAGTCTGCAGGCATGGACGGATTAAGAAACCACGGGCCCCTGGCACCAGTTTGTTCACTAAACAGGGCATTGTCGCAGCCAAAGCAGATTTCAAGTATATGCTCGACCAAATCGACATCTTCTCCTCCTTCCGCCATTGTGGGTTGAAAAAACAGCTTTGTAGTCCGCGAATTAATTCCTTTATCAAATTCAGTTTCCTAGTTCTGAGGTTTTGCATCTACCTGCCCATAGGACCCGCCTCTCAATATTGGTAATCCAATCAAAAGACCTGCAGCACTCCGCCTGCTAGCTGGCTCCTGTGCCGGTTCCGGGGCCTTCTAGAAGGCCTAGAGGAGCCAACTCTAAAGCTGATTGGTTGACACAACATTGTCATTCCCATTCACTTGAAGCTACCAGCGCCCGCAATGTTGATTCTGAAGGCCTAGGGGCAGATTTTAGCCCCCTGGCAACACACGATGGCTGAATATGATTGGATAAAAGATCTAACATAAAGACCAGCCCTCCAAATCTCAACCTGGCGCTGGCAGCAGCGCAGCCAAGAGGAACGCTATGAAATTAAGAGAATAACTCTTACTCTGGGAAATAATTGAATACATATTTGTGGGAAAATATATTTAGAAAAAAATATATATTCTGATGATGTTTAGGCCAGCAGAGAAGGCCTTGCTGGCCCTGACGGCCCGCCACTGCATCATATCAATATAAAATTAATAACAGCAACTTCACGCAGAGGCTCTGGCTTAGGGGCCCCCTGAGCTCAGGGGCCCCTGGTGCCTGCTCGGTAATCCATCCCTCAGTAGGACTATTGGGGCCCTGTTACTGACATGAATGACTTAAGCCTAGCATATACCGGCTATGGCGCATCGTGTCATATCATCATATTCATATCAATACAATGTTAATAACAGCGACGTCACGCGCGGAGGCTCTGGCTCAGGGGCCCCCTGAGCTCATGGGCCCCTGGGCCCGATAGGCCCGTTGGTTAATCCATCCCTGTCTGCAGGGAACTGACTCACACATGACCCTCAATACACACCACTTACTGAAATGACGTCACACACAGTGGCGGTACGTCCATAGAGGGCGCTAGAGCGCCGCCCCTCTTAAAATGTTGATGGAAAAAAAAGAAAATATAAAAAAATATATAATATATCCTGTCAAAAAACATTATATACCAAATCATTTAAATAGCAAATATACCGTGTTGACGCTAAATGTGTGTGGAGACCAGCCTGTCAACAACCACTTAAGTTAAATGAGACAGAAATAATATATCGCCACTCATCCTCACGGAGAGAAGCCCCGCCCCCTTTACGGGCGCCGGCCCAACGTGTGTGTGCGGCAGCGAGCAAACATTTCACGGTTTCGCAAGGACGGCTTCTCATTGGAGGATGAACGTGAATCTTGGGCGCGCAAACATGTGCGCCCTGGCCAATGACATTGTTTCTTATTTCACGTGACTGGACTATTCGGCCAATGAGAGACCGGTATCTTTCCCTCAGCCAGAGAGCTCCACGGAGCTACGAGCAGGTAGCTAACGGAGCTGTTAGCTGGAGCTCAGTGAGTAATGCTGTTTATGCTGTTTAGTTTCCCCTGTCTGTTGTTCCAAAGGGACTGAAACTCTCTGGACTACAACGAGGGGAGGAGTCTAAAGAGCTGCAGACAAGTGTAAAGCACGAATGTTAACGCAGCATCTAGCGAAGAGCATGAAGCTAACTCGCTAACAGCAAGAAGCTAACTAGCTAACAGCTATACAGAAGCCCGCTGTGCACCAACCAGTTTTCCCTGCTCAGCGACACACTGAGGAACACACCCTGGTTATCGGGAGCTCTACAGTCAGGAAGGTGACGTTAGCGAGGCCGCGGACCACCGTCGTGTGCCTCCCGGGGGCCAGAGCGGGCGACGTGGAGTCTGGTTTGAAGCTGCTGGCTAAAGCGGAGATACAGTCAGATTGTAATACACGCCGGGTATGACGCCGAGCCCGCCGCTCGGAGGTCACTAAAGGTCATGTGGAGTGGGTGTGCTTTTGCCAAGACGTTGTGGACACCGTCGTTTTCTCTGGCCCTCTCCCCAATGTGCAGACAGGCGAATTGTTTAGCCGAATGTCGTCTTTCAACCGTTGGCTGTCGAGGTGCCCAGAGAATAATGTGGGCTACGGAGACAACTGGAAGACTTTCTGGGGAAAGCCTGATGAGGAGAGACGGCATCCATCCCACGCTGGACGGAGCGTCTCGCTTCTGACCACATGACCACCGGACAGCCGTATCCATGACAACTCAGGGTTAGGGTCAGAAAGCAGGAACAGAGGAGCCCCACGCCCCTCACCCAGTGTCCCCCATAGCACATCCCTCCCCCGGGGTCTCCCCCCCTCTCACCCAGTGTCCCCCATAGCACCTCCCTCCCCCGGGGCCTCCCCCTCACCCAGTGTCACCCAGTGTAGCACCTCCCTCCCGGGCCCCCTCTCACCCAGTGTCCCCATAGCACCTCCTCCCGGGCCTCCCCTCTCACCCAGTGTCCCCATAGCACCTCCCCCGGGTCTCCCCTCTCACCCAGTGTCCCCCATAGCACCTCCCTCCCCCGGGGCCTCCCCCCGTCTCACCCAGTCCCTCCCAGAGCTCCATAGAGACTGTGTCTGTCCCACTACTTAAACTTAAAGTAATTCTATCCAAAGAAAGCAGAAGAGTCGCGTACATTTATTCAAGTTAACACCATTATTTCAGCAGAGCAACAAAACAGGACTATGAAATGTGGTCTCCTAAATATGAGATCTCTGTCATCTAAAGCTGTGTTACTAAATGATTTAATATCAGATAATCACATTGATTTATGTTGTCTAACTGAAACCTGGATGAGCCATGAAGAATATGTCTGCCTGAATGAATCGACTCCTCCAAGTCATATTAATACTCACATTCCTGGAGGAGGTGGAGTAGCAGCCATCTTTGACTCTATTAATAAACCCTGAACCTAAATTACACTAAACCTCATTTGAAAGCCTTGTTCTTAGTCTTTCATCCAACCTGGAAAACACTACAGCCAATTCTATTTGTGATTCTGTACCGGCCACCAGGTCCATATTCAGAGTTTATATCTGAATTCTCAGAATTTATATCAAGTTTGGTTCTTAAAACCGATAAAGTTATTATTGTTGGAGATTTTAATATCCATGTGGATGTTGATAATGATTGCCTTAGTGCTGCATTCATCTCCTTGTTGGACTCGATTGGCTTCTGTCAGAGTGCAGAAACCCACTCACAGCTTTGGCCACACGCTTGATCTTGTTCTTACTTATGGCGTTGACATTGAGCATTTGAACGTCTTCCCACAGAATCCTCTTCTGTCAGACCACAACCTCATAACTTTTGAATTTATACCGGAGTGTACTCCGTTAGTCAAAAGTTTCTACACCAGATGTCTAACTGACAGTGCTGTAGCTAAATTTAGAAGCGATTCCTTCTGTATTTGATTCGATACGTCTCAATATAACAGAGGACTCCTGGTCTAACTTTAGTCCGTCCCAGATTGATCATCTTGTTGACAGTGCCACAGGCTCTCTGAGAATGACACTGGACTCGATAGCCCTCTGAAGAAGAAGACAGTGAGGAAGAGGAGGTTTGCTCCTGGTATAACCCTCAGACCCGCAAACTGAAGCGTCACGTCAAAGCTTGAACGCATATGGCGTTCAACTAATCTGGAAGAATCCCGCTTAGTTTGGCGAGATAGTCTTAAAACTTATAAGAAGGCCCTCCGTAATGCCAGAGCAGCCTATTACTCATCAGTAATAGAGAAAAATAAGAACAACCCCAGGTTTCTCTTCAGCACTGTAGCCAGGCTGACAGAGAGTCACAGCTCTGTGGAGCCAAGTATTCCTATAGACATCAGTGGTAATGACTTCATGAACTTCTTTAATGAAAAGATTTTAACTATTAGGGACAAGATTAATAATCTCTTGCCCTTAACCAGTGATCTGTCCTCAAGTGGAATGGCCTTGGAAACCGCTGTATGCCCTGGTGTATATTTGGAGGGCTTTTCTCCCATCAACCGTGACCAATTATCTTCAACGGTTTCTACTTCGAACACGTCTACCTGTCTCTTGGACCCCATCCCGACGAGGCTGCTTAAAGACGTTTTGCCTTTAATTGGTGGCTCTCTATTAGATATTATCAATGTGTCTCTGCTAACAGGCCACGTACCACACTCCTTCAAGGTGGCTGTTATTAAACCTCTCCTGAAGAAGCCCACTCTGGATCCAGAGGTATTGGCTAACTACAGACCGATCTCTAACCTCCCCTTCCTCTCCAAGGTCCTGGAGGAAGTGGTCGCAAATCAGTTGTGCGACTTTCTACATCATAATAGTTTATTTGAGAAATTTCAATCAGGATTTAGAAAACACCACAGCACCGAGACGGCACTGGTGAAAATTACAAATGACCTCTTAATGGCAGCAGATAAAGGACTCCTCTCTGTCCTGGTCTTGTTAGACCTTAGTGCTGATAGAGGACTCCTCTCTGGCCTGGTCTTGTTAGACCTTAGTGCTGCATTCGACACCATTGACCATGACATCCTGTTACAGAGAGTGGAGCAGTCGATTGGCATTTCAGGCACGGCACTAATTTGTTTTAAATCCTATTTTTCAGATCGATCTCAGTTTGTATTTGTAAACGATGACGCCTCGATAACCACCAACGTTAATCACGGAGTTCCACAAGGTTCTGTGCTTGGACCAATTTTATTTACCTTATACATGCTTCCTTTGGGCAATATTATCAGGAAACACTCCATAAACTTTCATTGTTATGCAGATAATACTCAACTATATCTATCGATAAAACCAGAGGAGAGCAACCAACTCGGTAAAATTCAAGCATGTCTTAAAGACATAAAAACATGATGACCTGCAACTTCTTGATGTTAAACTCAGACAAAACCAAAGTAATTTTAATCGGCCCTGAGCACCTCAGAGATCAATTATCTGGTGATGTGGTTTCTGGAGACGGCATTGCCCTGGCATCCAACACCACTGTAAAGAATCTTGGCGTTATCTTTGATCGGGACTTGTCCTTTAACTCCCACGTAAAGCAAATCTCAAGGACTGCATTCTTTCATCTACGTAATATTTCAAAAATCAGGCACATCTTGTCTCAAAAAGATCCAGAAAAATTGGTTCACGCGTTCGTTACTTCGAGACTGGATTACTGCAACTCCTTATTAGCAGGCTGCTCTATAAGTCTCTTCGGTCAACTCCTTATTATCAGGCTGCTCTATAAGTCTCTATAGTCAACTCCTTATTATCAGGCTGCTCTAATAAGTCTCTTAGGTCCCTCCAGTTGATCCAGAATGCTGCAGCTCGTGTTCTCACTAAAACTAAGAAAAGAGATCACATCACTCCTGCACTAGCTGCTCTGCACTGGCTCCCAGTAAAATCAAGAATCACTTTTAAAATTCTTCTCTTAACCTACAAAGCCTTGATTGGTGATGCACCATCATATCTTAAGGAGCTTGTAGTACCATATTGCCCCACTAGAGAGCTGCGCTCACTAAATGCGGAGCTACCTGTAGTTCCTAGAGTATTAAAAAGTAGAATGGGAGCCAGAGCCTTTAGTTATCAAGCTCCTCTTTTATGGAACCAGCTTCCAATTTCAGTCCGGGAGGCAGACACAGTCACCTCGTTTAAGAGTAGACTTAAGACCTTCCTCTTTGTCAGAGCTTATAGTTAGGGCTGAATCAGGTTCACCTGGTCCAGCCCCTTGATATGCTGCTATAGGCTTATAGCTGCCCGGGGACATTTAGGATGCACTTAGTACCTATCTCCTCTTTTTTCTCTCCTTAAGGATGAATTTTCATCTCTCAATCACACGTTACTAACTCTGCTTTCTCCCGGAGTCCTTAGACTTCACGTCTCATGGGGTCATCGGACCCTATGAGACGGCATAGATCCTATCTGCTGATGGATCATCGAGGTCTGGGTCGTGGAATTCCTGCTCCTGACTGCGCCACTGTCCTGTTGAGACTCCGCCCACTGTTGAGACTCCGCCCACTCCTCCTCCCCACCGCCATCTGCCTGATGGATCGTGGAGGTCTCCATCGTGGAATATGCCTACTATGAACTATTCATACACTCTGTCACATTCATTGAATGTATTTTAACTCTAAATCTGTCCTTCTGGTCACATGACATCTATTGTTCTGTCCATCCTGGAGAGGGATCCTCCTCTGTTGCTCTCCTCAAGGTTTCTTCCCTTTTTTCCCCCTGAAGGGTTATTTGGGAGTTGTTCCTGGTCCGATGTGAGGTCAAAGGTCAAAGGTCAGGGATGTCTATGTGTACAGATTGTAAAGCACTCCGAGACAAATTAGTAATTTGTGAAATTGGGCTATACAAATAAACTGAATTGAATGAAGCTAACTAGCTAACAGCATGAAGCTAACTCGCTAACAGCATGAAGCTAACTAGCTAACAGCATGGAGCTAACGAGCTAACAGCATGAAGCTAACTAGCTAATAGCATGAAGCTAACTAGCTAACAGCATGGAGCTAACAGCATGAAGCTAACTCGCCAACAGCATGAAGCTAACTCGCTAACAGCATGAAGCTAACTAGCTAACATCATGAAGCTAACTAGCTAACAGCATGAAGCTAACGAGCTAACAGCATGAAGCTAACTAGCTAACAGCATGAAGCTAACCCTGTCTCAGACCGAACTGGCATCGAAACACAAGGAAGAAGTTGTGAAACAGACACATTCCCTCAGAATGATGGAGGCTGATTACAGACATGATGACTTTAACCAGAGAGTTATGGAGACTTTAGAGAGAGGACTGCTACTGAGAGGCTCTGTCCCCATGGAACATGTGATCTGACTCTACTCTGTCCCCATGGAACATGTGATCTGACTCTACTCTGTCCCCATGGAACATGTGATCTGACTCTACTCTGTCCCCATGGAACATGTGATCTGACTCTACTCTGTCCCCATGGAACATGTGATCTGACTCTACTCTGTCCCCATGGAACATGTGATCTGACTCTACTCTGTCCCCATGGAACATGTGATCTGACTCTACTCTGTCCCCATGGAACATGTGATCTGACTCTACTCTGTCCCCATGGAACATGTGATCTGACTCTACTCTGTCCCCATGGAACATGTGATCTGACTCTACTCTGTCCCCATGGAACATGTGATCTGACTCTACTCTGTCCCCATGGAACATGTGATCTCTGGCTCTACTCTGTCCCCATGGAACATGTGATCTGACTCTACTCTGTCCCCATGGAACATGTGATCTGACTCTACTCTGTCCCCATGGAACATGTGATCTCTGACTCTACTCTGTCCCCATGGAACATGTGATCTGACTCTACTCTGTCCCCATGGAACATGTGATCTGACTCTACTCTGTCCCCATGGAACATGTGATCTGACTCTACTCTGTCCCCATGGAACATGTGATCTCTGACTCTACTCTGTCCCCATGGAACATGTGATCTGACTCTACTCTGTCCCCATGGAACATGTGATCTCTGACTCTACTCTGTCCCCCATGGAACATGTGATCTCTGACTCTACTCTGTCCCCATGGAACATGTGATCTCTCTGACTCTACTCTGTCCCCATGGAACATGTGATCTCTCTGACTCTACTCTGTCCCCATGTAACATGTGATCTGACTCTACTCTGTCCCCATGTTTCAAGATTCAAGATGTTTTATTTGTCACATACACACACAGGGTGTGCAGTGAAATGAAAGTGGCAATGCTCAGCAGGAATGTGCAAGGGCAACAAGTACACACTATTTACAATAAAAAACAACACAATATTTACAGTAAGTGTGTGTGTGTGTGTGTGTGTGTGTGTGTGTGTGTGCCTAAGAGGGGCAGTTGTGTGGGTCTATGTGGGGGTCCTGGTGAGGTCGGAGTTCACAGTCCTGATGGCCTGAGGAAAGAAACTCCGTCTCAGTCTCTCTGTTCTTGCAGCGTGACTACGGAGGCGCCTGCCTGACCGCAGCAGCTGAAACAGTCTGTTGTTGGGGTGGTGAGGATCCTTCATGATCCTGCGGCTCTGGTTCTGCACCTCCTGGTGTACAAGTCCTGCAGGGTGGGGAGTGTAGTTCCAATAGTGCGTTCAGCCGAACGCACTACTCTCTGCAGAGCCTTCCTGTCCTGAGCGGAGCAGTTGCCAAACCAGGCTGTGATGCTTCCTGTCAGGACGCTCTCTACAGCTCCAGAGTAGAAGGACTGAAGGATCCTCTGGGAAACTTTAAATTTCCTCAGCTGCCTGAGGTGGTAGAGGCGCTGCCTTGCCTTTCTCACCAGAGTGTCTGTGTTTGTTGACCATGTCAGATCCTCGGTGATGTGGACTCCCAGGTATTTATACCCGCTCACCCTCTCCACAGTAGTCCCGTTAATCCCCAGTGGTGAGTACGTCCTCTGTTGTTGTACCCTCCTAAAGTCCACAATCAGCTCCTTAGTTTTGGTGACATTCATGATGAGGCTGTTGTCCTGGCACCAGAGTGACAGATCAGCAACTTCCTCCAGGTAGGCCTTCTCGTCGTTGTCGGAGATCAGGCCCACCACCACTGTGTCATCCGCAAACTTGATGATGGTGTTGGAGCTGAACCTGGCCACACAGTCATGTGTGTACAGGAAGTACAGTAGGGGGCTGAGGACGCAACCCTGGGGGGATCCTGTGTTCAGGGTGAGGGATTTGGAGGTGTGTCTGCCCACCCTGACCACCTGTGGCCTGGCGGTCAGGAAGTCCAGGATCCAAGCACACAGGGGTGTTCAGTCCCAGCTCAATCAGCTTGCCGGCCAGTCTGGAGGGACTATGGTGTTGAAAGCTGAACTATAATCAATGAACAGCAGTCTCACATAGCCCCCCTCTGGCTGTCCAGATGAGAGAGTGTGGTGTGCAGTACCTGGGAGACAGCATCATCTGTGGATCTGTTTGGGCGATAAGCAAACTGCAGCGGGTCCATGGAGGAAGGAGGAATGCGCAGATGTAGTCCTTTATCAGCCTCTCAAAGCATTTCATGACCACCGAGGTGAGGGCCACGGTCGGTAGTCATTCATACATGCTGGAGAAGCATTCTTGGGCACAGGGACAATAGTGGATCTCTTGAAGCAGGCGGGGACCACGGACTCAGCCAGGAGAGGTTGAATATTGTGGTGAACACTGGAGCTAGCTGGTTAGCACAGGTCTTCAGTACTCGCCCAGATATGCCATCTGGACCTGCAGCTTTCCTGGTGTTCACCCTCAACAGAGCCCTCCTCACACTGTGCTCGGTCACAGAGAGTGTGTGTTCATCCCCAGCGGTAGAACTCACCTCGGCTACGCTTAACGGTGTTGTTGTTAGCCCGAGCTAGCGCTGTTGTTGCTAGCCTCAAACCGTGCATAAAATGAGTTCAGGTCGTCCGCTAGGGATGCGCCGGCACTCACCATTGCGCTGGGTCTGCTCTGGTAGTCTGTGATAGTCCGTAGCCCCTGCCATAGGCGCCTGGTGTCGCGCTGCTCCATCTGTGATTCCACTCTGTCTCGGTACCTCCTTTTGGCTTCCTTCACCGCCTCCTCAGTCCATAGACCGCTGCCTTGTACTCGTCCATGTTGCCGGATACAAGACCGGAGTTATAGGCAGCAGTACGGGCGTTCACAGCTTCACGGATGGATCTATCAACCCACGGCTTTTGGTTAGGAAAGACCCTAACTTTTACCGTGGGGCGATGGTGTCCGCTAAGCGTTGCTATGAGGCTCATTGCTACTTCGCAAAACCGCTGACGCCACTGGAACTGGATTGGATCATGTCCCAGTCGACGACACGCAGAGCGCCCTGTAGCTCAGCCTCTGATTGGTCAGACCACCGCTTCACGTTCCTCGTCACTACCGCTTCCCCGCGATCTTTTGCGGTATCCCGGAAGCAGAAAAATGGCGGCATGGTCTGATTTTCGAGCGGAGGGAGAGACAGCCTTGTAGCCTCTCTTGAATGGCGTATAGCAGTGGTCCAACGTTCTTTCCTCTGGTAGCACACGTAATGTGCTGGTGAAAGTTCGGCATGACTTTTTTAGGTTAGCCCTATTAAAGTCCCCAGCCACCACCACAGCCGTCGGGATACTTGTTCTGATGCCGACATAACACATCATGTAGGTCCGATAGTGCTACGTCGGTGTCCGCTTGTGGTGGCATGTAGACGGCTGTGGTGATGACCGAGCTGAACTCCCTGTGAAGGTAGAATGGTGGGCATGAGATCGCCAGATGTTCCAGGTTCGTGAGCAGGAACGAGAAAGAGTCTTAATGTTCTTGGGGTCGCACCACATGTTGTTCGTCATGAAGCAAACCCTCCACCCTTAGATTTACCAGACTCTTCCGTTCTGTCTGCACGGAAAACAGAGAAGGACTCGGTTGGGCATATGACTCGATCCGCACCAGCGGGTCAGCCATGTTTCCGCCAGACAAAAGATATTACAGTCCCTCATGTCCCGTTGGAATCTGATCCTTGCCCTAACATCATCCATCTTATTTTCCAGAGACTGGACGTTAGCAAGAAGGATGCTGGGCAGAGGTGGACGGTGGGCTTGAACTCTCAGTCTGTTCCGAATTCGCTCCGTTTCCCTCGATGTTTCGTCGTCTCCCGTAGTAGCGGCTCCACTGTTGTTGATGTGGTTCGCTCGTACGATCTCTGCCGGCCACGCTGGATCGATGGAAAAAGTGGACAAAAACCCTTGTTTTGCGCAAAAGTTTATGTCCAAAAGTATGCTGCGGTCGTATGCTGTTAGTGCCGATGTGTTTGTGGCAAAGAAAACATTAAAAATAAACACAAAAACTAAAAGAGCGCACAATCTCCGCGGAGCTACCTCGACGGCGTCTGGACACAGCCGCGCCATCTCATGTAACATGTGATCTGACTCTACTCTGTCCCCATGGAACATGTGATCTCTGACTCTACTGTCCCCCATGTAACATGTGATCTCTCTGACTCTACTCTGTCCCCATGTAACATGTGATCTCTGACTCTACTCTGTCCCCATGTAACATGTGATCTCTGACTCTACTCTGTCCCCATGTAACATGTGATCTCTGGCTCTACTCTGTCCCCATGTAACATGTGATCTCTGACTCTACTCTGTCCCCATGGAACATGTGATCTGACTCTACTCTGTCCCCATGTAACATGTGATCTCTGGCTCTACTCTGTCCCCCATGTAACATGTGATCTCTGACTCTACTCTGTCCCCATGGAACATGTGATCTGACTCTACTCTGTCCCCATGTAACATGTGATCTGACTCTACTCTGTCCCCATGTAACATGTGATCTCTGACTCTACTCTGTCCCCATGTAACATGTGATCTCTGACTCTACTCTGTCCCCATGGAACATGTGATCTCTGGCTCTACTCTGTCCCCATGGAACATGTGATCTCTGACTCTACTCTGTCCCCATGTAACATGTGATCTCTGACTCTACTCTGTCCCCATGTAACATGTGATCTCTCTGACTCTACTCTGTCCCCATGTAACATGTGATCTCTGACTCTACTCTGTCCCCATGTAACATGTGATCTCTCTGACTCTGAACCTCTTCCATGTGAGGTGAACCTCTTCTATTGTGTGACCCTCTGAAGCCCCGCCCCCCATGTTCCTTAAAGCTGCTCTGAGCCTCTAAAGTCAGTGTGTTTAGTTGTTGGACCGTGTTGAGCACGCTGTGTCCTTTAAATAAAGCTCTGTGTTCTACTATATTCTACTCACAACCTCTTTCTCATTGTTGAGTGATATTTAAACTGCGCCCCACCCAAAAAAAAAATTCACCAGCCGCCACTGGTCACACACATGAGCTTCAGCAGCTGCTTTATTGAACAACAACTACACATGTAAACAAAGGTCTCTGAAGACCGCTTTAAAGAAAGGCCACAGATACAGGTCTTACACACTACGGTCCAGACCCTGAACTCGTCTCAGACCCCAAAGATGACCCGGAGGTCGGCCAGGGACAGCTTGGCCACGGCGCCGCCCGACCCTGACAGCACGTTGTGGGCCAGCTGCTTCTTCCTCTCCTGCAGAGAGGAGATCTTCTCCTCCACCGTCCCGCCACACACGAACCTGAGGAGACGGCTCAGTGAGGACGGAGAGAGAGAGAGACAGATATCTATATATAGATATCTATCTCTCTGTCTCTATAGATATAGACATATGTATATATACACACACATATGTGTATATATATATATACATATATATATGTATATATATTAGGGCTGTCAATCGATTAAAAAAAATTAACTAATTAATCGCACATTTTGAAATTCATTAATCGCGATTAAAAGTTTTTTCTTCTTCTTTTTAAAGACCAAACTTCACACAGAGCTGTGTTTCAAAGAGGCTCCTACCTATAAAGTGCCAGCGAGGTATTTAATATCATGGATGATAAATCGTTTCTTCAGTGAAACATCAGATTAGTAAACAAGGTGTATTAGAGACCCCATTGGTCCTGTCATCTTTACCACTGAACAGCAGAACCAGTGGCCTTGGTGACTGACTGACGTTCACATATGTCCTGTTAACCCTCTGGAGGCTGGGGGCATTTTACACAAACATGTAAATTCACCTTTTAAAGGCGTTTGCATGTGACACACCCCCACGTGTTCTACATCAAACATTCCAGAACAATCTCAGCTCTATTCAATGAGGCTCAGTTGTCCTCGTGCGTGTTCTCTGCTCTCTGACTGACAGGCTGCTAATGCGCCTCACCTGTGAGGTGGGAGGTCCTTTGTGATTTACTGAGTGTTCATTGGTTGTTTTTTTCGCTAAATGTTGACAAACGGATTGACCAATCACGGTGAAGGTTTCGTGTCGAGTTCTTTCCGCGCGCGTCCCCGACACGTCGCCCTTTCCTCTGTGTCTCAGAGGGGGAGACGGGAGGAAGGAGGAGCAGGAGGAAACCCGACTGATTCATCCACGAGTTAAACTCATTTATGATCCTTATTTTCGCGGAGAAATAAATGTTTTAAAAACGGAAACAGTGTTAAACCGTACTGCCGGGGTTTGACACTCAGAGTGAAAAAACGTCAAGGCACACCGGAAGTAAACAAAGTTGCGTAAAAATATTTTTGTGCGTTAACGCGGCCAAATTAATCGCATAGATTAATACGTTAACGCTGACAGCCCTAATATATACATATCTGCAAACTTGTCACCTTTCGGTGAAATTCACCGTTTTGAACTCAAAATAGGTCATCCACGTGAATCGTGGAGATCTGAAGAGTTTTTGTTTGGGGGGGGGGGGGTCACCTGGCCCGCTGCCGTTGAGATTGGAGTGGGACACGGAGAAAATGTGAAGTGGTGCTCTTCTTCGCAATAAAACATCTTTGATGGGGCGTGTCGCGTCTCGGCCAATCAGCGTTCAGATGTCCACAGCGTTTGGGAAGTTACGTTAGCTTGAATGTTAGCCCGCTACATCTGCTGCTGTCACGCTGCACGGTGTAGCGATGCTAACGAAGTACCCGTACGTTAAACACGATGTGATTTAGCATATCTTTAGTATCGATACTTCATTAAAGCCCCACTATGTAGTTTTTCACTTTTGGCGCCCCCTTCAGGTTTTTATGTATTTAGGTTTCGACTTCAGTGTCGTAAATACCCAGTGACGATAGATGCAGCCTCGCATACACTTGTATTGAGTTGGGATCATGTGTTGTCCTGTATTATAATATTATTATTATTATTATTTGTACGTGTCACGGGTTATAAAAGGTGACGCGAGGTTTTTTTTGTTTGGAGCGCGCTGACAGGCGGCGGACTCAGAACGGCAGCAATCCGGCGACTGTTTCTATTTTGGATTCATACCAACGGGCGGGATCACTAATAGAAGACTGCGCAGGAACACTGAACTGGGCCAGCACCGACCGGACGAGGTGAAGGAGCGGGGATTGAACGCGCGCCGCCACGCCTCTGCCTGGTCGATCAGCTGTTTGCCGGCTTTTGAAGGCAGTCATTTCCTTTTGTTTTGGGGACTGCAAATGTGGAGTACGTGTGATCGAATACAATATTGTTGACAACACCAAAAGCTACATAAGAAAGCTCCCCTTATACTGGAGCTGCGAGCGTGGAGTGGCACTTTATGACATTGCGTAATCACTGCCAGAAAGCAGGTCGAGTACATCCGCCGGATATACCGGGCGGCTCCAGAATCTGACATAGCGGAGTTATTTCCCCACAGACCCCCGATGGCAATAGCGGAGACGCAAATCGTCATATTAAAAGTCATTGTAGCGGCACCATTTATTTCAAGCTGTTATTTTAAGGTCCAAAAGTTACATAGTGGGGCTTTAAGAGAGCGATCAGAGCGCACGCGCTGCTACGTGTCGAGCTGTCTGCGCACACTGCGCAGCGCTCACAGCGAGAGAAGAGGCGGAGCTTAGAGACCGACTTCGGCTTAAAGAATAAAAAGATGCCAGAAGGTAAATGTTTCAGTCTGTAAAGTTGTGTAACTCCAGCTGCTCATCCTGATGAACTGTGGATCATCTGGTCAGAGACTAACGGCCTCATAGTGATCAATGCTCTGACGGAACCATGTCGTTTCATTCATATCTGGCTGTATTAAGACTCATATTACTGACATTCAAGTGTTGAACAAGTTGGTAAAAAGTGAACCATACAGATGTTTTATTCATTACTATTATAGATAAATATACCAGTCTCGTATTTATGGTACCATATTGTTTTTATGGTATTGTATTGAATTCTGGTATCGGGTATTATGATATTTATGGCAGGTATGTAATATGTATAAAAGTTATAATATGAGTGTTCCTCAGACCCTCTGGTTCCCCTCAGACCCCAAGACCCCTCAGACCCTCTGGTTCCCCTCAGACCCTAAGACCCCTCAGACCCTCTGGTTCCCCTCAGACCCTAAGACCCCTCAGACCCTCTGGTTCCCCTCAGACCCTAAGACCCCTCAGACCCTCTGGTTCCCCTCAGACCCTAAGACCCCTCAGACCCTCTGGTTCCCCTCAGACCCTAAGACCCCTCAGACCCTCTGGTTCCCCTCAGACCCTCAGTGTTTCAGTTCAACTGAACTCTAGAGGAGACCTGAAGTGTCCCTGACCTCTGACCCGTACCTGTGGATGGTAACGTCTTTGCTCTGTCCTACTCGGTAGATCCGGTCACAGGCCTGATCCTCCAGGGCTGGGTTCCTGTGAGGGGGCGTCAGAGGTCAACAGGTGAGCACATGGCATTCACTAACAAACACATCCTGATGACCTCATTGTTCTGAAGATACAACTCATGCGGGTCAGGGAGGAGTCAGGGAGGGGTCAGGGAGGGGTCAGGCCGGTTGAGAGCAGTCTCACCAGTGCATGTCCATGAGGAAGAGGTGGTTCCCCCCGATGAGGTTCAGGCCCACCCCCCCGGCACACAGAGACACCAGCATCACCTGCAGGAGACAAGGCCACGTGTCAGAGACAAGCGGCCCTCAGGTGGACCCGGGTCCTCGGGGCTCACCTGCGGCCCGTGGGCGTCGCTGTTGAAGGCCTCCACCAGGTCCATGCGGCGCTTGGGGGCCACGGCCCCGTCGATGACGGCGTACCTGAGGCCCAGGCGGCGCAGGTGGACCGCCACGATGCGGAGCATGCTGGTCCACTGGGAGACCACCACGCTGAGGACCCCCGCACAGGGGAGGAGGCACCGGAGTGAGTGTGTGTGTGAGAGTGAGTGTGTGTGAGTGTGTGAGTGTGTGTGTGAGAGTGAGTGTGTGTGTGTGTGTGTGAGTGAGTGAGTGTGTGAGTGAGTGAGTGTGAGTGAGGTGGGAGTGAGTGTGAGTGGAGGAGTGAGGAGTGAGTGAGTGTGAGTAAGTGGTGAGTGAGTGAGGAGGAGGTGAGTAAGTGTGAGTGGTGAGGTGAGTGTGAGTGAGTGAGTGGTGAGTGAGTGAGTGAGTGGAGGAGTGAGTGGAGTGAGTGAGTGAGTGGTGGTGGTGAGTGAGTGAGGTGGAGTGAGTGGAGTGAGTGAGTGTGAGTGTGAGTGAGGTGGTGAGTGAGTGAGTGAGTGAGTGTGTGAGTGAGTGAGTGTGAGTGTGTGTGTGTGTGTGTGAGTGTGTGAGTGTGTGTGAGTGAGAGTGTGAGTGAGTGTGTGAGTATGTGTGTGAGTGAGTGAGTGTGTGAGTGAGTGTGTGTGAGTGAGTGTGAGTGTGTGTGTGAGTGAGTGTGAGTGAGTGAGTGAGTGTGTGAGTGTGAGTGAGTGAGTGAGTGTGAGTGAGTGAGTGTGAGTGAGTGAGTGTGAGTGTGTGTGTGTGTGAGTGTGTGTGTGAGTGTGTGTGTGAGTGTGTGAGTGTGTGAGTGTGTGAGTGTGTGAGTGAGAGTGAGTGTGTGAGTGAGTGTGTGTGTGAGTGAGTGAGTGAGTGAGTGAGTGAGTGTGAGTGTGTGTGTGTGAGTGAGTGTGTGAGTGAGTGTGTGAGTGTGTGTGTGAGTGAGTGTGAGTGAGTGAGTGAGTGTGTGAGTGATTGTGTGAGTGAGTGTGTGTGTGTGTGAGTGAGTGTGTGTGTGAGTGTGTGTAGTGTGTGAATGTGTATAGTTTGTGTATATGTGTGAGTGTGTGTGTGTGTATATGTGTGTGTATGTGTGTGTGTGTGTGTGTGTGTATACTTCTCTGAACACGGCCCCCCGCTCATCCTCCTGGGTGACTTCAACATCCAGACAGAGAAGTCATGTGATCTCTTACTGTCTTCCTTTGACCTCTCACTCAGTCCCTCCCCTCCTACTCACAAAGCCGGCAACCACCTTGACTACATTTTCACTAGAAACTGCTCTCCCTCTAACTCACTGCGACTCCTCTCCATGTCTCTGACCACTTCTTCATCTCTTACTCTCTCTCGCTCTCTGGTACTGACAACCCACCCATATCTACAGACTCTGCACCTGTACGGCGCAACATTCTCACCCTCTGTCCCTCCTCCCTGGCCTCCTCTGTCCCTCCTCCCTGGCCTCCTCTGTCCCTCCTCTGTCCTCCTCCCTGGCCTCCTCTGTCCTATCTGCTCTCCCCTCAACTGGCTCCTTCTCACTCATGCAGCCTAACTCTGCCACAGACACTCTCCTCTCTTCCCTGTCTTCATCTCTTGATTCTCTTTGTCCTTTAATCCTCTCCTCTCCGTGGTTGTCGGACTCGGTGCGCGCCGAGAGAGCCACCCTGCGAGCGACGGAAAGAAAATGGCGAAAAACGAATCAAGCGGAAGACTTGCTCTTCTATCTATCTCTTCTCTCCTCCTTCTCTTCCTCTATATCTGCAGCCAAAAGCTCGTTCTACCTGACCAAAATTCAGTCTTCCTTCTCTAACCCCAAAAAACTCTTCTCTATCTTTTCCAACCTCCTTGATCCCCCTAGCCCCTCCTCCTTCCACCCTTCTGCCACTTTGTGACTACTTTGCAAACAAGATAGACGACATCCGCTCCTCCTTTACTAATCCATCTTCTATCACCTCACCAACACTAACTTCTTCATCCCCCTCTCTTTCCTCTTTCACCCCCCTGTCTCCCAATCAAGTTCTTAGCTTGGTGACCTCCGCCCGACTGACCACCTGCGCCCTTGACCCTGTCTCCCATTCTCCAGGCTATTGCTCCTGACCTTCTGACCTTCCTCACCCATCTTATTAACAGCTCCCTCTCAACTGGCTGTTTCCCTCTGAAGGAGGCGAGAGTCAACCCTCTCCTGAAGAAACCACCTCGACCCGTCTGGAGGCAGCAACTACAGACCGGTCTCTCTTCTTCCTTTTCTCTCCAAAACTCTGGAGCGAGCTCTCTGGAGCCAAGTGTCCTCCTATCTCCACAGTAACAACCTTCTTGACCCTCACCAGTCTGGATTCAAGGCCGGCCACTCGACAGAGACTGCCCTCCTTGCTGAGCAGCTTCACACTGCTAGAGCAGCCTCTCTCTCCTCTGTCCTTATCCTTCACTCTGCTAGAGCAGCCTCTCTCTCCTCTGTCCTTATCCTTCACACTGCTAGAGCAGCCTCTCTCTCCTCTGTCCTTATCCTTCTAGACCTTTCTGCAGCATTTGACACCGTGAACCACCAGATCCTGATCTCTTCTCTTCAGGACCTGGGATCTCAGGCACTGCACTCGCGCTTTTCTCTTCCTACCTCAACGACCGCACTTACCGGGTAACGTGGAGAGGATCTGTGTCTGATCCTTGTCCTCTCACTACTGGGGTTCCTCAAGGCTCCGTCCTGGGTCCCCTTCTCTTCCTCTCACTATGGGGTTCCTCAAGGCTCCGTCCTGGGTCCCCTTCTCTTCCTCTCACTATTGGGTTCCTCAAGGCTCCGTCCTGGGTCCCCTCCTCTTCCTCTCACTATGGGGTCCCTCAAGGCTCCGTCCTGGGTCCCCTTCTCTTCCTCTCACTATGGGGTTCCTCAAGGCTCAGTCCTGGGTCCCCTTCTCTTCCTCTCACTATGGGGTTCCTCAAGGCTCCGTCCTGGGTCCCCTTCTCTTCCTCTCACTATGGGGTTCCTCAAGGCTCTGTCCTGGGTCCCCTCCTCTTCCTCTCACTATGGGGTTCCTCAAGGCCCCGTCCTGGGTCCCCTTCTCTTCCTCTCACTATGGGGTTCCTCAAGGCTCCGTCCTGGGTCCCCTTCTCTTCCTCTCACTATGGGGTTCCTCAAGGCTCCGTCCTGGGTCCCCTCCTCTTCCTCTCACTATGGGGTTCCTCTAGGCTCCGTCCTGGGTCCCCGCCTCTTCCTCTCACTATGGGGTTCCTCAAGGCTCCGTCCTGGGTCCCCTTCCTCTCACTATGGGGTTCCTCAAGGCTCCGTCCTGGGTCCCCTCCTCTTCCTCTCACTATGGGGTTTCTCAAGGCTCCGTCCTGGGTCCCCTCCTCTTCCTCTCACTATGGGATTCCTCAAGGCTCCGTCCTGGGTCCCCTTCTCTTCCTCTCACTATGGGGTTCCTCAAGGCTCCGTCCTGGGTCCCCTCCTCTTCCTCTCACTATGGGGTTCCTCTAGGCTCCGTCCTGGGTCCCCGCCTCTTCCTCTCACTATGGGGTTCCTCAAGGCTCCGTCCTGGGTCCCCTTCCTCTCACTATGGGGTTCCTCAAGGCTCCGTCCTGGGTCCCCTCCTCTTCCTCTCACTATGGGGTTTCTCAAGGCTCCGTCCTGGGTCCCCTCCTCTTCCTCTCACTATGTGGTTCCTCAAGGCTCCGTCCTGGGTCCCCTCCTCTTCCTCTCACTATGGGGATCCTCTCGGCTCCGTCCTGGGTCCCCTCCTCTTCCTCTCACTATGGGGTTCCTCAAGGCTCCGTCCTGGGTCCCCTCCTCTTCCTCTCACTATGGGGTTTCTCAAGGCTCCGTCCTGGGTCCCCTGCTCTTCTCTCTGTACACAAATTCTCTCGGCTCTGTCATTCGTTCGCATGGCTTCTCCTACCATAGCTATGCTGATGACACCCAACTGATCTTCTCGTTTCCACCGGCCGAAACACAGGTGGCGGCGCGAATCTCTGCCTGTCTGACCGACATCTCAGTGGATGTCTGCTCACCACCTGAAGATCAACCCTGACAAGACCGAGCTACTATTCCTTCAGGGAAAGGCTCCCCCACCCATGACCTGACTACCACCTTCAACAGCTCTGTGTTGGCCCCTACCCTGACTGCCAGGAACCTCGGGGTGACACTAGACAGTCAACCTGACGGCCAACATCACTGTGACAACGCGTTCCTGTAGGTACATGCTGCACAACATCAGGAGAATACGGCCTCTTCTTACTCAGAAGGCGGCACAGGTTCTGGTCCAGGCTCTGGTCCAGGCTCTGGTCATTTCGCGCCTCGACTACTGCAACTCCCTCCTGGCTGGTCTACCTGCTAAGGCCATCGGACCTCTGCAGCTCGTCCAGAATGCAGCAGCTCGACTGGTCTTCAGCCTCCAGAAATTCACCCACACCACTCCGCTCCTTCGATCTCTTCACTGGTTACCGGTGGAGCAGCATCCGCTTCAAAACACTGGTTCTGGCGTACCGTGCTCCAGACGGATCGGGCCCCGTCTACATCCGGGATATGGTCACACCGTACACCCCGGCACGTTCGCTCCGCTCGGCAACAGCCAATCGTCTTGTGCCTCCTGCACCTCGAGCTAATCACTCTACATCCAGACTGTTTGCTGTCCTGCTCCTCAGTGGTGGAACGAGCTCCCCACTGACATCAGGACAGCAGGAAGTCTCTACATCTTCCGTCGGAGACTGAAAACACATCTTTTCCGACTATATCAGGATTAAAACACAGATTTGCACTTCAGTGGCACTGGGATGGCACTTATTGTGGTGCTTTTGTGGTTCGACTGAGTTGAGGAAGCGTTGCTTCCTGTGTTCTTGTTGTTCTTAGTTTGTACTCTAGGTTGAAATGCACTTATTGGAAGTCGCTTTGGATAAAAGCGTCTGCTAAATGACATGTAATGTAATGTAATATATGTGTGTGAGTGAGTGTGTGTAGTGTGTGAATGTGTATAGTTTGTGTGTGTGTGAGTGTGTATAGTGTGTGTGAGTGTGTATGAGTGTGTGTATATGTGTGTGTATGAGTGTGTGTATATGTGTGTGTGTGAGTGTGTATAGTTTGTGTGTGTGTGAGTGTGTGTATATGTGTGTGTGTGTGTGAGTGTGTATAGTTTGTGTGTGTGTGAGTGTGTGTGCATGAGTGTGTGTATATGTGTGAGTGTGTATAGTTTGTGTGTGTGAGTGTGTGTGTGTATGAGTGTGTGTATATGTGTGTGTGTGTGAGTGTGTATAGTTTGTGTGTGTGAGTGTGTGTGTGTGTGTATGAGTGTGTGTATATGTGTGTGTGTTTGAGTGTGTATAGTTTGTGTGTGTGTGAGTGTGTGTGTATGAGTGTGTGTATATGTGTGTGAGTGTGTATAGTTTGTGTGTGTGAGTGTGTGTGTGTATGAGTGTGTGTATATGTGTGTGTGTGTGAGTGTGTATAGTCTGTGTGTGTGTGTATGAGTGTGTGTATATGTGTGTGTGTGAGTGTGTATAGTTTGTGTGTGTGTGAGTGTGTGTGTATGAGTGTGTGTATATGTGTGTGTGTGTGAGTGTGTATAGTTTGTGTGTGTGAGTGTGTATGTGTATGAGTGTGTGTATATGTGTGTGTGTGTGAGTGTGTATAGTTTGTGTGTGTGAGTGTGTGTGTGTATGAGTGTGTGTATATGTGTGTGAGTGTGTATAGTTTGTGTGTGTGTGTGAGTGTGTGTGTATGAGTGTGTGTATATGTGTGTGAGTGTGTATAGTTTGTGTGTGTATGTGTGTGTGTACCTCTTGTGGTCAGCAGCCGTCCTCTGGATGCTCCTCAGCTCACGCAGCACAGCAGCGACCTGAGACACAAGAGAGGAACATGTGGAAACAAACAAACAACAAACAAACAAACAAACAAACGTGGCCCACCTTGGTGCTCTCACTGCTGTCCTCAAACAGCTGGGAGGGGAAGGGGGTGCCATTAAGGGCCACCGTGTCCACGGAGGAGGAGGAGGAGGAGGAGGAGGAGGAGGAGAGGGACAGAGCGTTGAGCTGCTCCTCCAGAGACAAGACGATGCCGTCACCCTGCAGCTCAGAGGAGTCCAGAGTCTGGGGGGGGGGGGGGGGGGGGTTACTGTGTGTGTATATATATATGTGTGTGTATGTATATATATATATGTGTGTGTATGTATATATATATGTGTGTGTATGTATATATATGTGTGTGTATGTATATATATGTGTGTGTGTGTGTGTATGTATATATATATTAGGGCTGTCAATCGATTAAAAAAAATTAACTAATTAATCGCACATTTTGAAATTGCGATTAATTAATCGCGATTAATCGCAATTAAAAGTTCAAAGTTCATTCTTTTTAAAGACAAAACTTCACACAGAGCTGTGTTTTCAAAGAGGCTCCTACATATACAGTGCCAGCGAGGTATTTAATATCGTGGATGATAAATTGTTTCTTCAGTGAAACATCAGATTAGTAAAAAAATATATATATATTGAGACCCCATTGGTCCTGTCATCTTTAACATTGAACACAGCAGAACCAGTGGCCTTGGTAACTGACTGACATTCAAATATGTCACGTTAACCCTCTGGAGGCTGGGGGCATTTTATACATTTTACAAACAAATTTAAATTCACCGTTTAACCCTTGTGTTGCCTTCGGGTCATTTTGACCCGAATCAATATTACACCCTCCTGCCGCCTTCGGGTTAATTTGACCCCATTCAATGTTTAATGTCGGTGTTCTTTCGGTAGTCAACAAACAAACTAACCCTAACCCTCACACTTAAACTTGGAAAACAATATTAATTCTAATAATTTTCTGGAGGTTTTAATTGCTGGCGTCAAATTGAACCCAAAGGGTAAAATATGTTAGTAAATATAAAGGTAACAGGAGGGTTAAACATTGAATCGGGTCAAAATGACCCAAAGGCGGGGGGAGGGTTAAATATTTAATCGGGTCAAAATGACCCTAAGGCAACACAAGGGTTAAAAGTGTTTCCCTTCTTTTTAAAGATTAAATTTAACACAGAGCTGTGTTTTCTAAGTGGCTCCTACATATACAGTGCCAGCGGCGTATTTAATTACGTGGTTGATAAATTGTTTCTTCAGTGAAACATCAGATTAGTAAAAAAAGAAGTATATTGAGACCCCATTGGTCCTGTCATCTTTAACATTGAACAGCAGCAGAACCAGTGGCCTTGGTGACTGACTGACATTCACATATGTCACGTTAACCCTCTGGAGGCTGGGGGCATTTTATACATTTTACAAAACAAATTAAATTCACCGTTTAAAGTCTTTTGCATGTGACACACCCCCACGTGTTATACATCAAACATTCCAGAACAATCTCAGCTCTGAAATGAGCCTCATTGTCCTCGCGCCGTGTCCTCTGGTTCTCTGACTGACAGGCTGCTATAGAGCCTAACCTGTGAGGTGGGAGGTCCTTTGTGATTTACTGAGTGTTCATTGGTTTTTTTCCCCCCGAAATGTTGACAGACAAACGGATTGACCAATCACGGTGAAGGTTTCGTGTGTCGCGTTCTTTCCGCGCCGCGTCACCCGACAGTCGCCCTCCGTTCCTCTGTGTATCAGAGGGGGAGACGGGAGGAAGGAGGAGCAGGAGGAAACCCGACTGATTCATCCACGAGTTAAACTGATTTCTGCTCCTTATTTTCGCGGAGAAATGATTGTTTTAAAAACGGAAACAGTGTCAAACCGTACTGCCGCGGTTTAAAAAAAAAAAAAAAAAAAAAAAAAAACTTGCGTTAATTGCGTTAAAATATTTTAGTGCGTTAACGCGGCCAAATTAATCGCATAGATTAACGCGTTAACGCTGACAGCCCTAGTATATATATATGTGTGTGTGCATCAAAGTGGCTGTTATTAAACCTCTCCTGAAGAAGCCCACTCTGGATCCAGAGGTGTTGGCTAACTACAGACCGATCTCTAACCTCCCCTTCCTCTCCAAGATCCTTGAGAAAGTGGTCGCAAATCAGTTGTGCGACTTTCTACATCATAATAGTTTATTTGAGAAATTTCAATCAGGATTTAGAAAACACCACAGCACCGAACGGCACTGGTGAAAATTACAAATGACCTCTTAATGGCAGCAGATAAAGGACTCCTCTCTGTACTGGTCTTGTTAGACCTTAGTGCTGATAGAGGACTCCTCTCTGTGCTGGTCTTGTTAGACATTAGTGCTGATAGAGGACTCCTCTCTGTACTGGTCTAGTTAGACCTTAGTGCTGATAGAGGACTCCTCTCTGTGCTGGTCTTGTTAGACCTTAGTGCTGATAGAGGACTCCTCTCTGTACTGGTCTTGTTAGACCTTAGTGCTGCATTCGACACCATTGACCATGACATCCTGTTACAGAGAGTGGAGCAGTCGATTGGCATTTCAGGCACGGCACTAATTTGGTTTAAATCCTATTTATCAGATCGATCTCAGTTTGTATTTGTAAACGATGACGCCTCGATAACCACCAACGTTAATCACGGAGTTCCACAAGGTTCTGTGCTTGGACCAATTTTATTTACCTTATACATGCTTCCTTTGGGTAATATTATCAGGAAACACTCCATAAACTTTCATTGTTATGCAGATGATACTCAACTATATTTATCGATAAAACCAGAGGAGAGCAACCAACTCGGTAAAATTCAAGCATGTCTTAAAGACATAAAAACATGGATGACCTGTAACTTCTTGATGTTAAACTCAGATAAAACCGAAGTAATTTTAATCGGCCCTGAGCACCTCAGAGATCAATTATCTGGTGATGTGGTTTCTGTAGACGGCATTGCCCTAGCATCCAACACCACTGTAAAGAATCTTGGCGTTATCTTTGATCGGGACTTGTCCTTTAACTCCACGTGAAGAACATCTCAAGGACTGCATTCTTTCATCCACGTAATATTTCAAAAATCAGGCACATCTTGTCTCAAAAAGATCCAGAAAAATTGGTTCACGCGTTCGTTACTTCGAGACTGGATTACTGCAACTCCTTATTAGCAGGCTGCTCTAATAAG